>NW_027551898.1:0-65687 GCF_045843805.1 Urocitellus parryii | reverse complement strand
CCGTTTTCATGTTTAGGTTTCACTCTGTTTTCTCCTATATGGATACATGTAGTTGGAACTCTAAATCAAACACGGTTTGTGCTAGCTCTTTGAAACTTGGCACAATAATGTAGTTCCAAGTTCTATCGCTATGGTTTGTGTGCTATTGAAGTAGCCCCAAGCAGAGACTGACGAGAATCCCTTTCATTGAAAGGGGTTGCCAAGCTTCCAAAAAACTGCGAGTTTCCTGAAATCTCAGCAAATATTTTTTCACCCAATCTTGATGATACTTCCATTTAATGATAAGTACACCAATCCCACTTGGCTCACCAAATTTCGTTCTTCTAGGTTAAACGTTCCTTTGCAGTAACCGTTTTCATGTTTAGGTTTCACTCTGTTTTCTCCTATATGGATACATGTAGTTGGAACTCTAAATCAAACACGGTTTGTGCTAGCTCTTTGAAACTTGGCACAATAATGTAGTTCCAAGTTCTATCGCTATGGTTTGTGTGCTATTGAAGTAGCCCCAAGCAGAGACTGACGAGAATCCCTTTCATTGAAAGGGGTTGCCAAGCTTCCAAAAAACTGCGAGTTTCCTGAAATCTCAGCAAATATTTTTTCACCCAATCTTGATGATACTTCCATTTAATGATCAGTACACCAATCCCACTTGGCCTCACCAAATTTCGTTCTTCTAGGTTAAACCGTTCCTTTGCAGTAACCGTTTTCATGTTTAGGTTTCACTCTGTTTTCTCCTATATGGATACATGTAGTTGGAACTCTAAATCAAACACGGTTTGTGCTAGCTCTTTGAAACTTGGCACAATAATGTAGTTCCAAGTTCTATCGCTATGGTTTGTGTGCTATTGAAGTAGCCCCAAGCAGAGACTGACGAGAATCCCTTTCATTGAAAGTGGTTGTCAAGCTTCCAAAAAACTGCGAGTTTCCTGAAATCTCAGCAAACATTTTTTCACCCAATCTTGATGATACTTGCAGGTAGTGATCAGTACACGAATCTCACTTGGCTCACCAAATTTCGTTCTTCTAGGTTAAACCATTCCTTTACAGTAACCGTTTTCATGTTTAGGTTTCACTCTGTTTTCTCCTATATGGATACATGTAGTTGGAACTCTAAATCAAACACGGTTTGTGCTAGCTCTTTGAAACTTGGCACAATAATGTAGTTCCACGTTCTATCGCTATGGTTTGTGTGCTATTGAAGTAGCCCCAAGCAGAGACTGACGAGAATCACTTTCATTGAAAGGGGTTGCCAGGCTTCCAAAAATCTGCGAGTTTCCTGACATCTCAGCAAACATTTTTTCACCCAATCTTGATGATACTTCCATTTAATGATCAGTACACCAATCCCACTTGGCTCGCCAAATTTCGTTCTTCTAGGTTAACCGTTCCTTTGCAGTAACCGTTTTCATGTTTAGGTTTCACTCTGTTTTCTGCTATATGGATACATGTATTTGGAACCCTAAATCAAACACGGTTTGTGCTAGCTCTTTGAAGCTTGGCACAATAATGTAGTTCCAAGTTCTATCGCTATGGTTTGTGTGCTATTGTAGTAGCCCCAAGCAGAGACTGACGAGAATCCCTTTCATTGAAAGGGGTTGCCAAGCTTCCAAAAAACTACGAGTTTCCTGAAATCTCAGCAAACATTTTTCCACCCAATCTTGATGATACTTCCATTTAATGATCAGTACACCAATCCCACTTGGCTCACCAAATTTCGTTCTTCTAGGTTAAACCGTTCCTTTGCAGTAACCGTTTTCATGTTTAGGTTTCACTCTGTTTTCTCCTATATGGATACATGTAGTTGGAACTCTAAATCAAACACGGTTTGTGCTAGCTCTTTGAAACTTGGCACAATAATGTAGTTCCAAGTTCTATCGCTATGGTTTGTGTGCTATTGAAGTAGCCCCAAGCAGAGACTGACGAGAATCCCTTTCATTGAAAGGGGTTGCCAGGCTTCCAAAAAACTACGAGTTTCCTGAAATCTCAGCAAACATTTTTTCACCCAATCTTGATGATACTTCCATTTAATGATCAGTACACCAATCCCACTTGGCTCACAAATTTCGTTCTTCTAGGTTAAACCGTTCCTTTGCAGTAACCGTTTTCATGTTTAGGTTTCACTCTGTTTTCTCCTATATGGATACATGTAGTTGGAACTCTAAATCAAACACGGTTTGTGCTAGCTCTTTGAAACGTGGCACAATAATGTAGTTCCAAGTTCTATCGCTATGGTTTGTGTGCTATTGAAGTAGCCCCAAGCAGAGACTGACGAGAATCCCTTTCATTGAAACGGGTTGCCAGGCTTCCAAAAAACTGCGAGTTGCCTGAAATCTCAGCAAACATTTTTTCACCCAGTCTTGATGATACTTCCATTTAATGATCAGGACACCAATCCCACTTGGCTCACCAAATTTCGTTCTTCTAGGTTAACCGTTCCTTTGCAGTAACCGTTTTCATGTTTAGGTTTCACTCTGTTTTCTCCTAATATGGATACATGTAGTTGGAACTCTAAATCAAACACGGTTTGTGCTAGCTCTTTGAAACTTGGCACAATAATGTAGTTCCAAGTTCTATCGCTATGGTTTGTGTGCTATTGAAGTAGCCCCAAGCAGAGACTGACGAGAATCCCTTTCATTGAAAGGGGTTGCCAAGCTTCCAAAAAACTACGAGTTTCCTGAAATCTCAGCAAACATTTTTTCACCCAATCTTGATGATACTTCCATTTAATGATCAGTACACCAATCCCATTGGCTCACCAAATTTCGTTCTTCTAGGTTAAACCGTTCCTTTGCAGTAACCGTTTTCATGTTTAGGTTTCACTCTGTTTTCTCCTATATGGATACATGTAGTTGGAACTCTAAATCAAACACGGTTTGTGCTAGCTCTTTGAACTTGGCACAATAATGTAGTTCCAAGTTCTATCGCTATGGTTTGTGTGCTATTGAAGTAGCCCCAAGCAGAGACTGACGAGAATCCCTTTCATTGAAAGGGGTTGCCAAGCTTCCAAAAAACTGCGAGTTTCCTGAAATCTCAGCAAATATTTTTTCACCCAATCTTGATGATACTTCCATTTAATGATCAGTACACCAATCCCACTTGGCTCACCAAATTTCGTTCTTCTAGGTTAAACCGTTCCTTTGCAGTAACCGTTTTCATGTTTAGGTTTCACTCTGTTTTCTCCTATATGGATACATGTAGTTGGAACTCTAAATCAAACACGGTTGTGCTAGCTCTTTGAAACTTGGCACAATAATGTAGTTCCAAGTTCTATCGCTATGGTTTGTGTGCTATTGAAGTAGCCCCAAGCAGAGACTGACGAGAATCCCTTTCATTGAAAGGGGTTGCCAAGCTTCCAAAAAACTACGAGTTTCCTGAAATCTCAGCAACCATTTTTTCATCCAATCTTGATGATACTTCCATTTAATGATCAGTACACCAATCCCACTTGGCTCACCAAATTTCGTTCTTCTAGGTTAAACCGTTCCTTTGCAGTAACCGTTTTCATGTTTAGGTTTCACTCTGTTTTCTCCTATATGGATACATGTAGTTGGAACTCTAAATCAAACACGGTTTGTGCTAGCTCTTTGAAACTTGGCACAATAATGTAGTTCCAAGTTCTATCGCTATGGTTTGTGTGCTATTGAAGTAGCCCCAAGCAGAGACTGACGAGAATCCCTTTCATTGATAGGGGTTGCCAACTTCCAAAAAATACGAGTATCCTGAAATCTCAGCAAACATTTTTTCACCCAATCTTGATGATACTTCCATTTAATGATCAGTACACCAATCCCACTTGGCTCACCAAATTTCGTTCTTCTAGGTTAAACCGTTCCTTTGCAGTAACCGTTTTCATGTTTAGGTTTCACTCTGTTTTCTCCTATATGGATACATGTAGTTGGAACTCTAAATCAAACACGGTTTGTGCTAGCTCTTTGAAACTTGGCACAATAATGTAGTTCCAAGTTCTATCGCTATGGTTTGTGTGCTATTGAAGTAGCCCCAAGCAGAGACTGACGAGAATCCCTTTCATTGAAAGGGGTTGCCAAGCTTCCAAAAAACTGCGAGTTTCCTGAAATCTCAGCAAATATTTTTTCACCCAATCTTGATGATACTTCCATTTAATGATCAGTACACCAATCCCACTTGGCTCAACCAAATTTCGTTCTTCTAGGTTAAACCGTTCCTTTGCAGTAACCGTTTTCATGTTTAGGTTTCACTCTGTTTTCTCCTATATGGATACATGTAGTTGGAACTCTAAATCAAACACGGTTTGTGCTAGCTCTTTGAAACTTGGCACAATAATGTAGTTCCAAGTTCTATCGCTATGGTTTGTGTGCTATTGAAGTAGCCCCAAGCAGAGACTGACGAGAATCCCTTTCATTGAAAGGGGTTGCCAAGCTTCCAAAAAACTACGAGTTTCCTGAAATCTCAGCAACCATTTTTTCATCCAATCTTGATGATACTTCCATTTAATGATCAGTACACCAATCCCACTTGGCTCACCAAATTTCGTTCTTCTAGGTTAAACCGTTCCTTTGCAGTAACCGTTTTCATGTTTAGGTTTCACTCTGTTTTCTCCTATATGGATACATGTAGTTGGAACTCTAAATCAAACACGGTTTGTGCTAGCTCTTTGAAACTTGGCACAATAATGTAGTTCCAAGTTCTATCGCTATGGTTTGTGTGCTATTGAAGTAGCCCCAAGCAGAGACTGACGAGAATCCCTTTCATTGAAAGGGGTTGCCAAGCTTCCAAAAACTACGAGTTTCCTGAAATCTCAGCAAACATTTTTCCACCCAATCTTGATGAACTTCCATTTAATGATCAGTACACCAATCCCACTTGGCTCACCAAATTTCGTTCTTCTAGGTTAAACCGTTCCTTTGCAGTAACCGTTTTCATGTTTAGGTTTCACTCTGTTTTCTCCTATATGGATACATGTAGTTGGAACTCTAAATCAAACACGGTTTGTGCTAGCTCTTTGAAACTTGGCACAATAATGTAGTTCCAAGTTCTATCGCTATGGTTTGTGTGCTATTGAAGTAGCCCCAAGCAGAGACGGACGAGAATCCCTTTCATTGAAAGGGGTTGCCAAGCTTGCAAAATACTAGGAGTTTCCTGAAATCTCAGCAAACATTTTTTCACCCAATCTTGATGATACTTCCATTTAATGATCAGTACACCAATCCCACTTGGCTCACCAAATTTCGTTCTTCTAGGTTAAACCGTTCCTTTGCAGTAACCGTTTTCATGTTTAGGTTTCACTCTGTTTTCTCCTATATGGATACATGTAGTTGGAACTCTAAATCAAACACGGTTTGTGCTAGCTCTTTGAAACTTGGCACAGTAATGTAGTTCCAAGTTCTATCGCTATGGTTTGTGTGCTATTGAAGTAGCCCCAAGCAGAGACTGACGAGAATCACTTTCATTGAAAGGGGTTGCCAGGCTTCCAAAAAACTGCGAGTTTCCTGAAATCTCAGCAAACATTTTTCACCCAGTCTTGATGATACTTCCATTTAATGATCAGGACACCAATCCCACTTGGCTCACCAAATTTCGTTCTTCTAGGTTAAACCGCTCCTTTGCAGTAACCGTTTTCATGTTTAGGTTTCACTCTGATTTCTCCTATATGGATACATGTAGTTGGATCTCTAAATCAAACACGGTTTGTGCTAGCTCTTTGAAACTTGGCACAATAATGTAGTTCCAAGTTCTATCGCTATGGTTTGTGTGCTATTGAAATAGCCCCAAGCAGAGACTGACGAGAATCCCTTTCATTGAAAGGGGTTGCGAAGCTTGCAAAATACTACGAGTTTCCTGAAATCTCAGCAAACATTTTTTTCAACCAATCCTGATGATACTTGCAGGTAGTGATCAGTACACGAATCTCACTTGGCTCACTAAATTTCGTTCTTCTAGGTTAAACCGTTGCTTTGCAGTAACCGTTTTCATGTTTAGGTTTCACTCTGTTTTCTCCTATATGGATTCATTTAGTTGGAACTCTAAATCAAACACGGTTTGTGCTAGCTCTTTGAAACTTGGCACAATAATGTAGTTCCAAGTTCTATCGCTATGGTTTGTGTGCTATTGAAGTAGCCCCAAGCAGAGACTGACGAGAATCCCTTTCATTGAAAGGGGTTGCCAAGCTTCCAAAAAACTACGAGTTTCCTGAAATCTCAGCAAACATTTTTTCACCCAATCTTGATGATACTTCCATTTAATGATCAGTACACCAATCCCACTTGGCTCACCAAATTTTGTTCTTCTAGGTTAAACCGTTCTTTGCAGTAACCGTTTTCATGTTTAGGTTTCACTCTGTTTTCTCCTATATGATACATGTAGTTGGAACTCTAAATCAAAACACGGTTTGTGCTAGCTCTTTGAAACTTGGCACAATAATGTAGTTCCAAGTTCTATCGCTATGGTTTGTGTGCTATTGAAGTAGCCCCAAGCAGAGACGGACGAGAATCCCTTTCATTGAAAGGGGTTGCCAAGCTTCCAAAAAACTACGAGTTTCCTGAAATCTCAGCAAACATTTTTTCACCCAATCTTGATGATACTTCCATTTAATGATCAGTACACCAATCCCACTTGGCTCACCAAATTTTGTTCTTCTAGGTTAAACCGTTCCTTTGCAGTAACCGTTTTCATGTTTAGGTTTCACTCTGTTTTCTCCTATATGGATACATGTAGTTGGAACTCTAAATCAAACACGGTTTGTGCTAGCTCTTTGAAACTTGGCACAATAATGTAGTTCCAAGTTCTATCGCTATGGTTTGTGTGCTATTGAAGTAGCCCCAAGCAGAGACTGACGAGAATCCCTTTCATTGAAAGGGGTTGCCAAGCTTCCAAAAAACTACGAGTATCCTGAAATCTCAGCAAACATTTTTTCACCCAATCTTGATGATACTTCCATTTAATGATCAGTACACCAATCCCACTTGGCTCACCAAATTTCGTTCTTCTAGGTTAAACCGTTCCTTTGCAGTAACCGTTTTCATGTTTAGGTTTCACTCTGTTTTCTCCTATATGGATACATGTAGTTGGAACTCTAAATCAAACACGGTTTGTGCTAGCTCTTTGAAACTTGGCACAATAATGTAGTTCCAAGTTCTATCGCTATGGTTTGTGTGCTATTGAAGTAGCCCCAAGCAGAGACTGACGAGAATCCCTTTCATTGAAAGGGGTTGCCAAGCTTCCAAAAAACTGCGAGTTTCCTGAAATCTCAGCAAATATTTTTTCACCCAATCTTGATGATACTTCCATTTAATGATCAGTACACCAATCCCACTTGGCTCACCAAATTCGTTCTTCTAGGTTAAACCGTTCCTTTGCAGTAACCGTTTTCATGTTTAGGTTTCACTCTGTTTTCTCCTATATGGATACATGTAGTTGGAACTCTAAATCAAACACGGTTTGTGCTAGCTCTTTGAAACTTGGCACAATAATGTAGTTCCAAGTTCTATCGCTATGGTTTGTGTGCTATTGAAGTAGCCCCAAGCAGAGACTGACGAGAATCCCTTTCATTGAAAGGGGTTGCCAAGCTTCCAAAAAACTACGAGTTTCTGAAATCTCAGCAACCATTTTTTCATCCAATCTTGATGATACTTCCATTTAATGATCAGTACACCAATCCCACTTGGCTCACCAAATTTCGTTCTTCTAGGTTAAACCGTTCCTTTGCAGTAACCGTTTTCATGTTTAGGTTTCACTCTGTTTTCTCCTATATGGATACATGTAGTTGGAACTCTAAATCAAACACGGTTTGTGCTAGCTCTTTGAAACTTGGCACAATAATGTAGTTCCAAGTTCTATCGCTATGGTTTGTGTGCTATTGAAGTAGCCCCAAGCAGAGACTGACGAGAATCCCTTTCATTGAAAGGGGTTGCCAAGCTTCCAAAAAACTACGAGTTTCCTGAAATCTCAGCAAACATTTTTCCACCCAATCTTGATGATACTTCCATTTAATGATCAGTACACCAATCCCACTTGGCTCACCAAATTTCGTTCTTCTAGGTTAAACCGTTCCTTTGCAGTAACCGTTTTCATGTTTAGGTTTCACTCTGTTTTCTCCTATATGGATACATGTAGTTGGAACTCTAAATCAAACACGGTTTGTGCTAGCTCTTTGAAACTTGGCACAATAATGTAGTTCCAAGTTCTATCGCTATGGTTTGTGTGCTATTGAAGTAGCCCCAAGCAGAGACGGACGAGAATCCCTTTCATTGAAAGGGGTTGCCAAGCTTGCAAAATACTAGGAGTTTCCTGAAATCTCAGCAAACATTTTTTCACCCAATCTTGATGATACTTCCATTTAATGATCAGTACACCAATCCCACTTGGCTCACCAAATTTCGTTCTTCTAGGTTAAACCGTTCCTTTGCAGTAACCGTTTTCATGTTTAGGTTTCACTCTGTTTTCTCCTATATGGATACATGTAGTTGGAACTCTAAATCAAACACGGTTTGTGCTAGCTCTTTGAAACTTGGCACAGTAATGTAGTTCCAAGTTCTATCGCTATGGTTTGTGTGCTATTGAAGTAGCCCCAAGCAGAGACTGACGAGAATCACTTTCATTGAAAGGGGTTGCCAGGCTTCCAAAAAACTGCGAGTTTCCTGAAATCTCAGCAAACATTTTTTCACCCAGTCTTGATGATACTTCCATTTAATGATCAGGACACCAATCCCACTTGGCTCACCAAATTTCGTTCTTCTAGGTTAAACCGCTCCTTTGCAGTAACCGTTTTCATGTTTAGGTTTCACTCTGATTTCTCCTATATGGATACATGTAGTTGGATCTCTAAATCAAACACGGTTTGTGCTAGCTCTTTGAAACTTGGCACAATAATGTAGTTCCAAGTTCTATCGCTATGGTTTGTGTGCTATTGAAATAGCCCCAAGCAGAGACTGACGAGAATCCCTTTCATTGAAAGGGGTTGCGAAGCTTGCAAAATACTACGAGTTTCCTGAAATCTCAGCAAACATTTTTTCACCCAATCCTGATGATACTTGCAGGTAGTGATCAGTACACGAATCTCACTTGGCTCACTAAATTTCGTTCTTCTAGGTTAAACCGTTGCTTTGCAGTAACCGTTTTCATGTTTAGGTTTCACTCTGTTTTCTCCTATATGGATTCATTTAGTTGGAACTCTAAATCAAACACGGTTTGTGCTAGCTCTTTGAAACTTGGCACAATAATGTAGTTCCAAGTTCTATCGCTATGGTTTGTGTGCTATTGAAGTAGCCCCAAGCAGAGACTGACGAGAATCCCTTTCATTGAAAGGGGTTGCCAAGCTTCCAAAAAACTACGAGTTTCCTGAAATCTCAGCAAACATTTTTTCACCCAATCTTGATGATAATTCCATTTAATGATCAGTACACCAATCCCACTTGGCTCGCCAAATTTTGTTCTTCTAGGTTAAACCGTTCTTTGCAGTAACCGTTTTCATGTTTAGGTTTCACTCTGTTTTCTCCTATATGGATACATGTAGTTGGAACTCTAAATCAAACACGGTTTGTGCTAGCTCTTTGAAACTTGGCACAATAATGTAGTTCCAAGTTCTATCGCTATGGTTTGTGTCCTATTGAAGTAGCCCCAAGCAGAGACGGACGAGAATCCCTTTCATTGAAAGGGGTTGCCAAGCTTCCAAAAAACTACGAGTTTCCTGAAATCTCAGCAAACATTTTTTCACCCAATCTTGATGATACTTCCATTTAATGATCAGTACACCAATCCCACTTGGCTCACCAAATTTTGTTCTTCTAGGTTAAACCGTTCCTTTGCAGTAACCGTTTTCATGTTTAGGTTTCACTCTGTTTTCTCCTATATGGATACATGTAGTTGGAACTCTAAATCAAACACGGTTTGTGCTAGCTCTTTGAAACTTGGCACAATAATGTAGTTCCAAGTTCTATCGCTATGGTTTGTGTGCTATTGAAGTAGCCCCAAGCAGAGACTGACGAGAATCCCTTTCATTGAAAGGGGTTGCCAAGCTTCCAAAAAACTGCGAGTTTCCTGAAATCTCAGCAAACATTTTTTCACCCAGTCTTGATGATACTTCCATTTAATGATCAGTACACCAATCCCACTTGGCTCACCAAATTTCGTTCTTCTAGGTTAAACCGTTCCTTTGCAGTAACCGTTTTCATGTTTAGGTTTCACTCTGTTTTCTCCTATATGGATACATGTAGTTGGAACTCTAAATCAAACACGGTTTGTGCTAGCTCTTTGAAACTTGGCACAATAATGTAGTTCCAAGTTCTATCGCTATGGTTTGTGTGCTATTGAAGTTGCCCCAAGCAGAGACTGACGAGAATCCCTTTCATTGAAAGGGGTTGCCAAGCTTGCAAAAAACTGCGAGTTTCCTGAAATCTCAGCAAGCATTTTTTCACCCAATCCTGATGATACTTGCAGGTAGTGATAAGTACACGAATCTCACTTGGCTCACTAAATTTGGTTCTTCTAGGTTAAACCGTTGCTTTGCAGTAACCGTTTTCATGTTTAGGTTTCACTCTGTTTTCTCCTATATGGATTCATGTAGTTGGAACTCTAAATCAAACACGGTTTGTGCTAGCTCTTTGAAACTTGGCACAATAATGTAGTTCCAAGTTCTATCGCTATGGTTTGTGTGCTATTGAAGTAGCCCCAAGCAGAGACTGACGAGAATCCCTTTCATTGAAAGGGGTTGCCAAGCTTCCAAAAAACTGCGAGTTTCCTGAAATCTCAGCAACCATTTTTTCATCCAATCTTGATGATACTTCCATTTAATGATCAGTACACCAATCCCACTTGGCTCACCAAATTTCGTTCTTCTAGGTTAAACCGTTCCTTTGCAGTAACCGTTTTCATGTTTAGGTTTCACTCTGTTTTCTCCTATATGGATACATGTAGTTGGAACTCTAAATCAAACACGGTTTGTGCTAGCTCTTTGAAACTTGGCACAGTAATGTAGTTCCAAGTTCTATCGCTATGGTTTGTGTGCTATTGAAGTAGCCCCAAGCAGAGACTGACGAGAATCACTTTCATTGAAAGGGGTTGCCAGGCTTCCAAAAAACTGCGAGTTTCCTGAAATCTCAGCAAACATTTTTTCAACCAGTCTTGATGATACTTCCATTTAATGATCAGGACACCAATCCCACTTGGCTCACCAAATTTCGTTCTTCTAGGTTAAACCGCTCCTTTGCAGTAACCGTTTTCATGTTTAGGTTTCACTCTGATTTCTCCTATATGGATACATGTAGTTGGATCTCTAAATCAAACACGGTTTGTGCTAGCTCTTTGAAACTTGGCACAATAATGTAGTTCCAAGTTCTATCGCTATGGTTTGTGTGCTATTGAAATAGCCCCAAGCAGAGACTGACGAGAATCCCTTTCATTGAAAGGGGTTGCGAAGCTTGCAAAATACTACGAGTTTCCTGAAATCTCAGCAAACATTTTTTCACCCAATCCTGATGATACTTGCAGGTAGTGATCAGTACACGAATCTCACTTGGCTCACTAAATTTCGTTCTTCTAGGTTAAACCGTTGCTTTGCAGTAACCGTTTTCATGTTTAGGTTTCACTCTGTTTTCTCCTATATGGATTCATTTAGTTGGAACTCTAAATCAAACACGGTTTGTGCTAGCTCTTTGAAACTTGGCACAATAATGTAGTTCCAAGTTCTATCGCTATGGTTTGTGTGCTATTGAAGTAGCCCCAAGCAGAGACTGACGAGAATCCCTTTCATTGAAAGGGGTTGCCAAGCTTCCAAAAAACTACGAGTTTCCTGAAATCTCAGCAAACATTTTTTCACCCAATCTTGATGATACTTCCATTTAATGATCAGTACACCAATCCCACTTGGCTCACCAAATTTTGTTCTTCTAGGTTAAACCGTTCTTTGCAGTAACCGTTTTCATGTTTAGGTTTCACTCTGTTTTCTCCTATATGGATACATGTAGTTGGAACTCTAAATCAAACACGGTTTGTGCTAGCTCTTTGAAACTTGGCACAATAATGTAGTTCCAAGTTCTATCGCTATGGTTTGTGTGCTATTGAAGTAGCCCCAAGCAGAGACGGACGAGAATCCCTTTCATTGAAAGGGGTTGCCAAGCTTCCAAAAAACTACGAGTTTCCTGAAATCTCAGCAAACATTTTTTCACCCAATCTTGATGATACTTCCATTTAATGATCAGTACACCAATCCCACTTGGCTCACCAAATTTTGTTCTTCTAGGTTAAACCGTTCCTTTGCAGTAACCGTTTTCATGTTTAGGTTTCACTCTGTTTTCTCCTATATGGATACATGTAGTTGGAACTCTAAATCAAACACGGTTTGTGCTAGCTCTTTGAAACTTGGCACAATAATGTAGTTCCAAGTTCTATCGCTATGGTTTGTGTGCTATTGAAGTAGCCCCAAGCAGAGACTGACGAGAATCCCTTTCATTGAAAGGGGTTGCCAAGCTTCCAAAAAACTGCGAGTTTCCTGAAATCTCAGCAAACATTTTTTCACCCAGTCTTGATGATACTTCCATTTAATGATCAGTACACCAATCCCACTTGGCTCACCAAATTTCGTTCTTCTAGGTTAAACCGTTCCTTTGCAGTAACCGTTTTCATGTTTAGGTTTCACTCTGTTTTCTCCTATATGGATACATGTAGTTGGAACTCTAAATCAAACACGGTTTGTGCTAGCTCTTTGAAACTTGGCACAATAATGTAGTTCCAAGTTCTATCGCTATGGTTTGTGTGCTATTGAAGTTGCCCCAAGCAGAGACTGACGAGAATCCCTTTCATTGAAAGGGGTTGCCAAGCTTGCAAAATACTACGAGTTTCCTGAAATCTCAGCAAACATTTTTTCACCCAATCCTGATGATACTTGCAGGTAGTGATCAGTACACGAATCTCACTTGGCTCACTAAATTTGGTTCTTCTAGGTTAAACCGTTGCTTTGCAGTAACCGTTTTCATGTTTAGGTTTCACTCTGTTTTCTCCTATATGGATACATGTAGTTGGAACTCTAAATCAAACACGGTTTGTGCTAGCTCTTTGAAACTTGGCACAATAATGTAGTTCCAAGTTCTATCGCTATGGTTTGTGTGCTATTGAAGTAGCCCCAAGCAGAGACTGACGAGAATCACTTTCATTGAAAGGGGTTGCCAGGCTTCCAAAAATCTGCGAGTTTCCTGACATCTCAGCAAACATTTTTTCACCCAATCTTGATGATACTTCCATTTAATGATCAGTACACCAATCCCACTTGGCTCGCCAAATTTCGTTCTTATAGGTTAAACCGTTCCTTTGCAGTAACCGTTTTCATGTTTAGGTTTCACTCTGTTTTCTGCTATATGGATACATGTAGTTGGAACCCTAAATCAAACACGGTTTGTGCTAGCTCTTTGAAGCTTGGCACAATAATGTAGTTCCAAGTTCTATCGCTATGGTTTGTGTGCTATTGAAGTAGCCCCAAGCAGAGACTGACGAGAATCCCTTTCATTGAAAGGGGTTGCCAAGCTTCCAAAAAACTACGAGTTTCCTGAAATCTCAGCAAACATTTTTCCACCCAATCTTGATGATACTTCCATTTAATGATCAGTACACCAATCCCACTTGGCTCACCAAATTTCGTTCTTCTAGGTTAAACCGTTCCTTTGCAGTAACCGTTTTCATGTTTAGGTTTCACTCTGTTTTCTCCTATATGGATACATGTAGTTGGAACTCTAAATCAAACACGGTTTGTGCTAGCTCTTTGAAACTTGGCACAATAATGTAGTTCCAAGTTCTATCGCTATGGTTTGTGTGCTATTGAAGTAACCCCAAGCAGAGACTGACGAGAATCCCTTTCATTGACAGGGGTTGCGAAGCTTGCAAAATACTACGAGTTTCCTGAAATCTCAGCAAACATTTTTTCACCAAATCCTGATGATACTTGCAGGTAGTGATCAGTACACGAATCTCACTTGGCTCACTAAATTTCGTTCTTCTAGGTTAAACCGTTGCTTTGCAGTAACCGTTTTCATGTTTAGGTTTCACTCTGTTTTCTCCTATATGGATTCATTTAGTTGGAACTCTAAATCAAACACGGTTTGTGCTAGCTCTTTGAAACTTGGCACAATAATGTAGTTCCAAGTTCTATCGCTATGGTTTGTGTACTATTGAAGTAGCCCCAAGCAGAGACTGACGAGAATCCCTTTCATTGAAAGGGGTTGCCAAGCTTCCAAAAAACTACGAGTTTCCTGAAATCTCAGCAAACATTTTTTCACCCAATCTTGATGATACTTCCATTTAATGATCAGTACACCAATCCCACTTGGCTCACCAAATTTTGTTCTTCTAGGTTAAACCGTTCCTTTGCAGTAACCGTTTTCATGTTTAGGTTTCACTCTGTTTTCTCCTATATGGATACATGTAGTTGGAACTCTAAATCAAACACGGTTTGTGCTAGCTCTTTGAAACTTGGCACAATAATGTAGTTCCAAGTTCTATCGCTATGGTTTGTGTGCTATTGAAGTAGCCCCAAGCAGAGACTGACGAGAATCCCTTTCATTGAAAGGGGTTGCCAAGCTTGCAAAATACTAGGAGTTTCCTGAAATCTCAGCAAACATTTTTTCACCCAATCGTGATGATACTTCCATTTAATGATCAGTACACCAATCCCACTTGGCTCACCAAATTTTGTTCTTCTAGGTTAAACCGTTCCTTTGCAGTAACCATTTTCATGTTTAGGTTTCACTCTGTTTTCTCCTATATGGATACATGTAGTTGGAACTCTAAATCAAACACGGTTTGTGCTAGCTCTTTGAAACTTGGCACAATAATGTAGTTCCAAGTTCTATCGCTATGGTTTGTGTGCTATTGAAGTAGCCCCAAGCAGAGACTGACGAGAATCCCTTTCATTGAAAGGGGTTGCCAAGCTTCTAAAAAACTGCGAGTTTCCTGAAATCTCAGCAAATATTTTTTCACCCAATCTTGATGATACTTCCATTTAATGATCAGTACACCAATCCCACTTGGCTCACCAAATTTCGTTCTTCTAGGTTAAAACGTTCCTTTGCAGTAACCGTTTTCATGTTTAGGTTTCACTCTGTTTTCTCCTATATGGATACATGTAGTTGGAACTCTAAATCAAACACGGTTTGTGCTAGCTCTTTGAAACTTGGCACAATAATGTAGTTCCAAGTTCTATCGCTATGGTTTGTGTGCTATTGAAGTAGCCCCAAGCAGAGACTGACGAGAATCCCTTTCATTGAAAGGGGTTGCCAAGCTTCCAAAAAAATTACGAGTTTCCTGAAATCTCAGCAAACATTTTTTCACCCAATCTTGATGATACTTCCATTTAATGATCAGTACACCAATCCCACTTGGCTCACCAAATTTCGTTCTTCTAGGTTAAACCGTTCCTTTGCAGTAACCGTTTTCATGTTTAGGTTTCACTCTGTTTTCTCCTATATGGATACATGTAGTTGGAACTCTAAATCAGACATTGTTTGTGCTAGCTCTTTGAAACTTGGCACAATAATGTAGTTCCAAGTTCTATCGCTATGGTTTGTGTACTATTGAAGTAGCCCCAAGCAGAGACTGACGAGAATCCCTTTCATTGAAAGGGGTTGCCAAGCTTCCAAAAAACTGCGAGTTTCCTGAAATCTCAGCAAACATTTTTTCACCCAATCCTGATGATACTTGCAGGTAGTGATCAGTACACGAATCTCACTTGGCTCACTAAATTTGGTTCTTCTAGGTTAAACCGTTCCTTTGCAGTAACCGTTTTCATGTTTAGGTTTCACTCTGTTTTCTCCTATATGGATACATGTAGTTGGAACTCTAAATCAAACACGGTTTGTGCTAGCTCTTTGAAACTTGGCACAATAATGTAGTTCCAAGTTCTATCGCTATGGTTTGTGTGCTATTGAAGTAGCCCCAAGCAGAGACTGACGAGAATCCCTTTCATTGAAAGGGGTTGCCAGGCTTCCAATAAACTACGAGTTTCCTGAAATCTCAGCAAACATTTTTTCACCCAATCTTGATGATACTTCCATTTAATGATCAGTACACCAATCCCACTTGGCTCACCAAATTTCGTTCTTCTAGGTTAAACCGTTCCTTTGCAGTAACCGTTTTCATGTTTAGGTTTCACTCTGTTTTCTCCTATATGGATACATGTAGTTGGAACTCTAAATCAAACACGGTTTGTGCTAGCTCTTTGAAATTGGCACAATAATGTAGTTCCAAGTTCTATCGCTATGGTTTGTGTGCTATTGAAGTAGCCCCAAGCAGAGACTGAGGAGAATCCCTTTCATTCAAAGGGGTTGCCAAGCTTGCAAAATACTAGGAGTTTCCTGAAATCTCAGCAAACATTTTATCACCCAAACTTGATGATACTTCCATTTAATGATCAGGACACCAATCCCACTTGGCTCACCAAATTTCGTTATTCTAGGTTAAACCGTTCCTTTGCAGTAACCGTTTTCATGTTTAGGGTTTCACTCTGTTTTCTCCTATATGGATACATGTAGTTGGAACTCTAAATCAAACACGGTTTGTGCTAGCTCTTTGAAACTTGGCACAATAATGTAGTTCCAAGTTCTATCGCTATGGTTTGTGTGCTATTGAAGTAGCCCCAAGCAGAGACTGACGAGAATCACTTTCATTGAAAGGGGTTGCCAGGCTTCCAAAAAACTGCGAGTTTCCTGAAATCTCAGCAAACATTTTTTTCACCCAGTCTTGATGATACTTCCATTTAATGATCAGGACACCAATCCCACTTGGCTCACCAAATTTCGTTCTTCTAGGTTAAACCGTTCCTTTGCAGTAACCGTTTTCATGTTTAGGTTTCACTCTGTTTTCTCCTATATGGATACATGTAGTTGGAACTCTAAATCAAACACGGTTTGTGCTAGCTCTTTGAAATTGGCACAATAATGTAGTTCCAGTTCTATCGCTATGGTTTGTGTGCTATTGAAGTAGCCCCAAGCAGAGACTGACGAGAATCCCTTTCATTGAAAGGGGTTGCCAAGCTTGCAAAATACTAGGAGTTTCCTGAAATCTCAGCAAACATTTTTCACCCAGTCTTGATGATACATCCTTTTAATGATCAGGACACCAATCCCACTTGGCTCACCAAATTTCGTTCTTCTAGGTTAAACCGTTCCTTTGCAGTAACCGTTTTCATGTTTAGGTTTCACTCTGTTTTCTCCTATATGGATACATGTAGTTGGAACTCTAAATCAAACACGGTTTGTGCTAGCTCTTTGAAATTGGCACAATAATGTAGTTCCAAGTTCTATCGCTATGGTTTGTGTGCTATTGAAGTAGCCCCAAGCGGAGACTGACGAGAATCCCTTTCATTGAAAGGGGTTGCCAAGCTTGCAAAATACTAGGAGTTTCCTGAAATCTCAGCAAACATTTTTTCAACCAGTCTTGATGATACTTCCATTTAATGATCAGGACACCAATCCCACTTGGCTCACCAAATTTCGTTCTTCTAGGTTAAACCGCTCCTTTGCAGTAACCGTTTTCATGTTTAGGTTTCACTCTGATTTCTCCTATATGGATACATGTAGTTGGATCTCTAAATCAAACACGGTTTGTGCTAGCTCTTTGAAACTTGGCACAATAATGTAGTTCCAAGTTCTATCGCTATGGTTTGTGTGCTATTGAAATAGCCCCAAGCAGAGACTGACGAGAATCCCTTTCATTGAAAGGGGTTGCGAAGCTTGCAAAATACTACGAGTTTCCTGAAATCTCAGCAAACATTTTTTCACCCAATCCTGATGATACTTGCAGGTAGTGATCAGTACACGAATCTCACTTGGCTCACTAAATTTCGTTCTTCTAGGTTAAACCGTTGCTTTGCAGTAACCGTTTTCATGTTTAGGTTTCACTCTGTTTTCTCCTATATGGATTCATTTAGTTGGAACTCTAAATCAAACACGGTTTGTGCTAGCTCTTTGAAACTTGGCACAATAATGTAGTTCCAAGTTCTATCGCTATGGTTTGTGTGCTATTGAAGTAGCCCCAAGCAGAGACTGACGAGAATCCCTTTCATTGAAAGGGGTTGCCAAGCTTCCAAAAAACTACGAGTTTCCTG
This sequence comes from Urocitellus parryii, assembly GCF_045843805.1. NCBI lineage: Eukaryota > Metazoa > Chordata > Mammalia > Rodentia > Sciuridae > Urocitellus > Urocitellus parryii. The sequence goes on along the minus strand of NW_027551898.1, from coordinate 47,623 downwards.
AAATCTCAGCAAACATTTTTTCACCCAATCTTGATGATACTTCCATTTAATGATCAGTACACCAATCCCACTTGGCTCACCAAATTTTGTTCTTCTAGGTTAAACCGTTCTTTGCAGTAACCGTTTTCATGTTTAGGTTTCACTCTGTTTTCTCCTATATGGATACATGTAGTTGGAACTCTAAATCAAACACGGTTTGTGCTAGCTCTTTGAAACTTGGCACAATAATGTAGTTCCAAGTTCTATCGCTATGGTTTGTGTGCTATTGAAGTAGCCCCAAGCAGAGACGGACGAGAATCCCTTTCATTGAAAGGGGTTGCCAAGCTTCCAAAAAACTACGAGTTTCCTGAAATCTCAGCAAACATTTTTTCACCCAATCTTGATGATACTTCCATTTAATGATCAGTACACCAATCCCACTTGGCTCACCAAATTTTGTTCTTCTAGGTTAAACCGTTCCTTTGCAGTAACCGTTTTCATGTTTAGGTTTCACTGTGTTTTCTCCTATATGGATACATGTAGTTGGAACTCTAAATCAAACACGGTTTGTGCTAGCTCTTTGAAACTTGGCACAATAATGTAGTTCCAAGTTCTATCGCTATGGTTTGTGTGCTATTGAAGTAGCCCCAAGCAGAGACTGACGAGAATCCCTTTCATTGAAAGGGGTTGCCAAGCTTCCAAAAAACTGCGAGTTTCCTGAAATCTCAGCAAACATTTTTTCACCCAGTCTTGATGATACTTCCATTTAATGATCAGTACACCAATCCCACTTGGCTCACCAAATTTCGTTCTTCTAGGTTAAACCGTTCCTTTGCAGTAACCGTTTTCATGTTTAGGTTTCACTCTGTTTTCTCCTATATGGATACATGTAGTTGGAACTCTAAATCAAACACGGTTTGTGCTAGCTCTTTGAAACTTGGCACAATAATGTAGTTCCAAGTTCTATCGCTATGGTTTGTGTGCTATTGAAGTTGCCCCAAGCAGAGACTGACGAGAATCCCTTTCATTGAAAGGGGTTGCCAAGCTTGCAAAATACTACGAGTTTCCTGAAATCTCAGCAAACATTTTTTCACCGAATCCTGATGATACTTGCAGGTAGTGATCAGTACACGAATCTCACTTGGCTCACTAAATTTGGTTCTTCTAGGTTAAACCGTTGCTTTGCAGTAACCGTTTTCATGTTTAGGTTTCACTCTGTTTTCTCCTATATGGATACATGTAGTTGGAACTCTAAATCAAACACGGTTTGTGCTAGCTCTTTGAAACTTGGCACAATAATGTAGTTCCAAGTTCTATCGCTATGGTTTGTGTGCTATTGAATGTAGCCCCAAGCAGAGACTGACGAGAATCACTTTCATTGAAAGGGGTTGCCAGGCTTCCAAAAATCTGCGAGTTTCCTGACATCTCAGCAAACATTTTTTCACCCAATCTTGATGATACTTCCATTTAATGATCAGTACACCAATCCCACTTGGCTCGCCAAATTTCGTTATTCTAGGTTAAACCGTTCCTTTGCAGTAACCGTTTTCATGTTTAGGTTTCACTCTGTTTTCTGCTATATGGATACATGTAGTTGGAACCCTAAATCAAACACGGTTTGTGCTAGCTCTTTGAAGCTTGGCACAATAATGTAGTTCCAAGTTCTATCGCTATGGTTTGTGTGCTATTGAAGTAGCCCCAAGCAGAGACTGACGAGAATCCCTTTCATTGAAAGGGGTTGCCAAGCTTCCAAAAAACTACGAGTTTCCTGAAATCTCAGCAAACATTTTTCCACCCAATCTTGATGATACTTCCATTTAATGATCAGTACACCAATCCCACTTGGCTCACCAAATTTCGTTCTTCTAGGTTAAACCGTTCCTTTGCAGTAACCGTTTTCATGTTTAGGTTTCACTCTGTTTTCTCCTATATGGATACATGTAGTTGGAACTCTAAATCAAACACGGTTTGTGCTAGCTCTTTGAAACTTGGCACAATAATGTAGTTCCAAGTTCTATCGCTATGGTTTGTGTGCTATTGAAGTAACCCCAAGCAGAGACTGACGAGAATCCCTTTCATTGACAGGGTTGCGAAGCTTGCAAAATACTACGAGTTTCCTGAAATCTCAGCAAACATTTTTTCACCAAATCCTGATGATACTTGCAGGTAGTGATCAGTACACGAATCTCACTTGGCTCACTAAATTTCGTTCTTCTAGGTTAAACCGTTGCTTTGCAGTAACCGTTTTCATGTTTAGGTTTCACTCTGTTTTCTCCTATATGGATTCATTTAGTTGGAACTCTAAATCAAACACGGTTTGTGCTAGCTCTTTGAAACTTGGCACAATAATGTAGTTCCAAGTTCTATCGCTATGGTTTGTGTGCTATTGAAGTAGCCCCAAGCAGAGACTGACGAGAATCCCTTTCATTGAAAGGGGTTGCCAAGCTTCCAAAAAACTACGAGTTTCCTGAAATCTCAGCAAACATTTTTTCACCCAATCTTGATGATACTTCCATTTAATGATCAGTACACCAATCCCACTTGGCTCACCAAATTTTGTTCTTCTAGGTTAAACCGTTCCTTTGCAGTAACCGTTTTCATGTTTAGGTTTCACTCTGTTTTCTCCTATATGGATACATGTAGTTGGAACTCTAAATCAAACACGGTTTGTGCTAGCTCTTTGAAACTTGGCACAATAATGTAGTTCCAAGTTCTATCGCTATGGTTTGTGTGCTATTGAAGTAGCCCCAAGCAGAGACTGACGAGAATCCCTTTCATTGAAAGGGGTTGCCAAGCTTCCAAAAAACTACGAGTTTCCTGAAATCTCAGCAAACATTTTTTCACCCAATCGTGATGATACTTCCATTTAATGATCAGTACACCAATCCCACTTGGCTCACCAAATTTTGTTCTTCTAGGTTAAACCGTTCCTTTGCAGTAACCATTTTCATGTTTAGGTTTCACTCTGTTTTCTCCTATATGGATACATGTAGTTGGAACTCTAAATCAAACACGGTTTGTGCTAGCTCTTTGAAACTTGGCACAATAATGTAGTTCCAAGTTCTATCGCTATGGTTTGTGTGCTATTGAAGTAGCCCCAAGCAGAGACTGACGAGAATCCCTTTCATTGAAAGGGGTTGCCAAGCTTCCAAAAAACTGAGAGTTTCCTGAAATCTCAGCAAATATTTTTTCACCCAATCTTGATGATACTTCCATTTAATGATCAGTACACCAATCCCACTTGGCTCACCAAATTTCGTTCTTCTAGGTTAAAACGTTCCTTTGCAGTAACCGTTTTCATGTTTAGGTTTCACTCTGTTTTCTCCTATATGGATACATGTAGTTGGAACTCTAAATCAAACACGGTTTGTGCTAGCTCTTTGAAACTTGGCACAATAATGTAGTTCCAAGTTCTATCGCTATGGTTTGTGTGCTATTGAAGTAGCCCCAAGCAGAGACTGACGAGAATCCCTTTCATTGAAAGGGGTTGCCAAGCTTCCAAAAAAATTACGAGTTTCCTGAAATCTCAGCAAACATTTTTTCACCCAATCTTGATGATACTTCCATTTAATGATCAGTACACCAATCCCACTTGGCTCACCAAATTTCGTTCTTCTAGGTTAAACCGTTCCTTTGCAGTAACCGTTTTCATGTTTAGGTTTCACTCTGTTTTCTCCTATATGGATACATGTAGTTGGAACTCTAAATCAGACATTGTTTGTGCTAGCTCTTTGAAACTTGGCACAATAATGTAGTTCCAAGTTCTATCGCTATGGTTTGTGTACTATTGAAGTAGCCCCAAGCAGAGACAGACGAGAATCCCTTTCATTGAAAGGGGTTGCCAAGCTTCCAAAAAACTGCGAGTTTCCTGAAATCTCAGCAAACATTTTTTCACCCAATCCTGATGATACTTGCAGGTAGTGATCAGTACACGAATCTCACTTGGCTCACTAAATTTGGTTCTTCTAGGTTAAACCGTTCCTTTGCAGTAACCGTTTTCATGTTTAGGTTTCACTCTGTTTTCTCCTATATGGATACATGTAGTTGGAACTCTAAATCAAACACGGTTTGTGCTAGCTCTTTGAAACTTGGCACAATAATGTAGTTCCAAGTTCTATCGCTATGGTTTGTGTGCTATTGAAGTAGCCCCAAGCAGAGACTGACGAGAATCCCTTTCATTGAAAGGGGTTGCCAGGCTTCCAATAAACTACGAGTTTCCTGAAATCTCAGCAAACATTTTTTCACCCAATCTTGATGATACTTCCATTTAATGATCAGTACACCAATCCCACTTGGCTCACCAAATTTCGTTCTTCTAGGTTAAACCGTTCCTTTGCAGTAACCGTTTTCATGTTTAGGTTTCACTCTGTTTTCTCCTATATGGATACATGTAGTTGGAACTCTAAATCAAACACGGTTTGTGCTAGCTCTTTGAAATTGGCACAATAATGTAGTTCCAAGTTCTATCGCTATGGTTTGTGTGCTATTGAAGTAGCCCCAAGCAGAGACTGAGGAGAATCCCTTTCATTCAAAGGGGTTGCCAAGCTTGCAAAATACTAGGAGTTTCCTGAAATCTCAGCAAACATTTTATCACCCAAACTTGATGATACTTCCATTTAATGATCAGGACACCAATCCCACTTGGCTTACCAAATTTCGTTATTCTAGGTTAAACCGTTCCTTTGCAGTAACCGTTTTCATGTTTAGGTTTCACTCTGTTTTCTCCTATATGGATACATGTAGTTGGAACTCTAAATCAAACACGGTTTGTGCTAGCTCTTTGAAACTTGGCACAATAATGTAGTTCCAAGTTCTATCGCTATGGTTTGTGTGCTATTGAAGTAGCCCCAAGCAGAGACTGACGAGAATCACTTTCATTGAAAGGGGTTGCCAGGCTTCCAAAAAACTGCGAGTTTCCTGAAATCTCAGCAAACATTTTTTTCACCCAGTCTTGATGATACTTCCATTTAATGATCAGGACACCAATCCCACTTGGCTCACCAAATTTCGTTCTTCTAGGTTAAACCGTTCCTTTGCAGTAACCGTTTTCATGTTTAGGTTTCACTCTGTTTTCTCCTATATGGATACATGTAGTTGGAACTCTAAATCAAACACGGTTTGTGCTAGCTCTTTGAAATTGGCACAATAATGTAGTTCCAAGTTCTATCGCTATGGTTTGTGTGCTATTGAAGTAGCCCCAAGCAGAGACTGACGAGAATCCCTTTCATTGAAAGGGGTTGCCAAGCTTGCAAAATACTAGGAGTTTCCTGAAATCTCAGCAAACATTTTATCACCCAAACTTGATGATACTTCCATTTAATGATCAGGACACCAATCCCACTTGGCTCACCAAATTTCGTTATTCTAGGTTAAACCGTTCCTTTGCAGTAACCGTTTTCATGTTTAGGTTTCACTCTGTTTTCTCCTATATGGATACATGTAGTTGGAACTCTAAATCAAACACGGTTTGTGCTAGCTCTTTGAAACTTGGCACAATAATGTAGTTCCAAGTTCTATCGCTATGGTTTGTGTGCTATTGAAGTAGCCCCAAGCAGAGACTGACGAGAATCACTTTCATTGAAAGGGGTTGCCAGGCTTCCAAAAAACTGCGAGTTTCCTGAAATCTCAGCAAACATTTTTTCACCCAGTCTTGATGATACTTCCATTTAATGATCAGGACACCAATCCCACTTGGCTCACCAAATTTCGTTCTTCTAGGTTAAACCGTTCCTTTGCAGTAACCGTTTTCATGTTTAGGTTTCACTCTGTTTTCTCCTATATGGATACATGTAGTTGGAACTCTAAATCAAACACGGTTCGTGCTAGCTCTTTGAAACTTGGCACAATAATGTAGTTCCAAGTTCTATCGCTTTGGTTTGTGTGCTATTGAAGTAGCCCCAAGCAGAGACTGACGAGAATCCCTTTCATTGAAAGGGGTTGCCAAGCTTCCAAAAAACTACGAGTTTCCTGAAATCTCAGCAAACATTTTTTCACCCAATCTTGATGATACTTCCATTTAATGATCAGTACACCAATCCCACTTGGCTCACCAAATTTTGTTCTTCTAGGTTAAACCGTTCCTTTGCAGTAACCGTTTTCATGTTTAGGTTTCACTCTGTTTTCTCCTATATGGATACATGTAGTTGGAACTCTAAATCAAACACGGTTTGTGCTAGCTCTTTGAAACTTGGCACAATAATGTAGTTCCAAGTTCTATCGCTATGGTTTGTGTGCTATTGAAGTAGCCCCAAGCAGAGACTGACGAGAATCCCTTTCATTGAAAGGGGTTGCCAAGCTTCCAAAAAACTGCGAGTTTCCTGAAATCTCAGCAAATATTTTTTCACCCAATCTTGATGATACTTCCATTTAATGATCAGTACACCAATCCCACTTGGCTCACCAAATTTCGTTCTTCTAGGTTAAAACGTTCCTTTGCAGTAACCGTTTTCATGTTTAGGTTTCACTCTGTTTTCTCCTATATGGATACATGTAGTTGGAACTCTAAATCAAACACGGTTTGTGCTAGCTCTTTGAAACTTGGCACAATAATGTAGTTCCAAGTTCTATCGCTATGGTTTGTGTGCTATTGAAGTAGCCCCAAGCAGAGACTGACGAGAATCCCTTTCATTGAAAGGGGTTGCCAAGCTTCCAAAAAACTGCGAGTTTCCTGAAATCTCAGCAAATATTTTTTCACCCAATCTTGATGATACTTCCATTTAATGATCAGTACACCAATCCCACTTGGCTCACCAAATTTCGTTCTTCTAGGTTAAACCGTTCCTTTGCAGTAACCGTTTTCATGTTTAGGTTTCACTCTGTTTTCTCCTATATGGATACATGTAGTTGGAACTCTAAATCAAACACGGTTTGTGCTAGCTCTTTGAAACTTGGCACAATAATGTAGTTCCAAGTTCTATCGCTATGGTTTGTGTGCTATTGAAGTAACCCCAAGCAGAGACTGACGAGAATCCCTTTCATTGAAAGGGGTTGCGAAGCTTGCAAAATACTACGAGTTTCCTGAAATCTCAGCAAACATTTTTTCACCCAATCCTGATGATACTTGCAGGTAGTGATCAGTACACGAATCTCACTTGGCTCACTAAATTTCGTTCTTCTAGGTTAAACCGTTCCTTTGCAGTAACCGTTTTCATGTTTAGGTTTCACTCTGTTTTCTCCTATATGGATACATGTAGTTGGAACTTTAAATCAAACACGGTTTGTGCTAGCTCTTTGAAACTTGGCACAATAATGTAGTTCCAAGTTCTATCGCTATGGTTTGTGTGCTATTGAAGTAGCCCCAAGCAGAGACTGACGAGAATCCCTTTCATTGAAAGGGGTTGCCAAGCTTCCAAAAAACTACGAGTTTCCTGAAATCTCAGCAAACATTTTTTCACCCAATCTTGATGATACTTCCATTTAATGATCAGTACACCAATCCCACTTGGCTCACCAAATTTTGTTCTTCTAGGTTAAACCGTTCCTTTGCAGTAACCGTTTTCATGTTTAGGTTTCACTCTGTTTTCTCCTATATGGATACATGTAGTTGGAACTCTAAATCAAACACGGTTTGTGCTAGCTCTTTGAAACTTGGCACAATAATGTAGTTCCAAGTTCTATCGCTATGGTTTGTGTACTATTGAAGTAGCCCCAAGCAGAGACTGACGAGAATCCCTTTCATTGAAAGGGGTTGCCAAGCTTCCAAAAAACTGCGAGTTTCCTGAAATCTCAGCAAACATTTTTTCACCCAATCCTGATGATACTTGCAGGTAGTGATCAGTACACGAATCTCACTTGGCTCACTAAATTTGGTTCTTCTAGGTTAAACCGTTCCTTTGCAGTAACCGTTTTCATGTTTAGGTTTCACTCTGTTTTCTCCTATATGGATACATGTAGTTGGAACTCTAAATCAAACACGGTTTGTGCTAGCTCTTTGAAACTTGGCACAATAATGTAGTTCCAAGTTCTATCGCTATGGTTTGTGTGCTATTGAAGTAGCCCCAAGCAGAGACTGACGAGAATCCCTTTCATTGAAAGGGGTTGCCAGGCTTCCAAAAAACTACGAGTTTCCTGAAATCTCAGCAAACATTTTTTCACCCAATCTTGATGATACTTCCATTTAATGATCAGTACACCAATCCCACTTGGCTCACCAAATTTCGTTCTTCTAGGTTAAACCGTTCCTTTGCAGTAACCGTTTTCATGTTTAGGTTTCACTCTGTTTTCTCCTATATGGATACATGTAGTTGGAACTCTAAATCAAACACGGTTTGTGCTAGCTCTTTGAAATTGGCACAATAATGTAGTTCCAAGTTCTATCGCTATGGTTTGTGTGCTATTGAAGTAGCCCCAAGCAGAGACTGAGGAGAATCCCTTTCATTCAAAGGGGTTGCCAAGCTTGCAAAATACTAGGAGTTTCCTGAAATCTCAGCAAACATTTTATCACCCAAACTTGATGATACTTCCATTTAATGATCAGGACACCAATCCCACTTGGCTTACCAAATTTCGTTATTCTAGGTTAAACCGTTCCTTTGCAGTAACCGTTTTCATGTTTAGGTTTCACTCTGTTTTCTCCTATATGGATACATGTAGTTGGAACTCTAAATCAAACACGGTTTGTGCTAGCTCTTTGAAACTTGGCACAATAATGTAGTTCCAAGTTCTATCGCTATGGTTTGTGTGCTATTGAAGTAGCCCCAAGCAGAGACTGACGAGAATCACTTTCATTGAAAGGGGTTGCCAGGCTTCCAAAAAACTGCGAGTTTCCTGAAATCTCAGCAAACATTTTTTTCACCCAGTCTTGATGATACTTCCATTTAATGATCAGGACACCAATCCCACTTGGCTCACCAAATTTCGTTCTTCTAGGTTAAACCGTTCCTTTGCAGTAACCGTTTTCATGTTTAGGTTTCACTCTGTTTTCTCCTATATGGATACATGTAGTTGGAACTCTAAATCAAACACGGTTTGTGCTAGCTCTTTGAAATTGGCACAATAATGTAGTTCCAAGTTCTATCGCTATGGTTTGTGTGCTATTGAAGTAGCCCCAAGCAGAGACTGACGAGAATCCCTTTCATTGAAAGGGGTTGCCAAGCTTGCAAAATACTAGGAGTTTCCTGAAATCTCAGCAAACATTTTATCACCCAAACTTGATGATACTTCCATTTAATGATCAGGACACCAATCCCACTTGGCTCACCAAATTTCGTTATTCTAGGTTAAACCGTTCCTTTGCAGTAACCGTTTTCATGTTTAGGTTTCACTCTGTTTTCTCCTATATGGATACATGTAGTTGGAACTCTAAATCAAACACGGTTTGTGCTAGCTCTTTGAAACTTGGCACAATAATGTAGTTCCAAGTTCTATCGCTATGGTTTGTGTGCTATTGAAGTAGCCCCAAGCAGAGACTGACGAGAATCACTTTCATTGAAAGGGGTTGCCAGGCTTCCAAAAAACTGCGAGTTTCCTGAAATCTCAGCAAACATTTTTTCACCCAGTCTTGATGATACTTCCATTTAATGATCAGGACACCAATCCCACTTGGCTCACCAAATTTCGTTCTTCTAGGTTAAACCGTTCCTTTGCAGTAACCGTTTTCATGTTTAGGTTTCACTCTGTTTTCTCCTATATGGATACATGTAGTTGGAACTCTAAATCAAACACGGTTCGTGCTAGCTCTTTGAAACTTGGCACAATAATGTAGTTCCAAGTTCTATCGCTTTGGTTTGTGTGCTATTGAAGTAGCCCCAAGCAGAGACTGACGAGAATCCCTTTCATTGAAAGGGGTTGCCAAGCTTCCAAAAAACTACGAGTTTCCTGAAATCTCAGCAAACATTTTTTCACCCAATCTTGATGATACTTCCATTTAATGATCAGTACACCAATCCCACTTGGCTCACCAAATTTTGTTCTTCTAGGTTAAACCGTTCCTTTGCAGTAACCGTTTTCATGTTTAGGTTTCACTCTGTTTTCTCCTATATGGATACATGTAGTTGGAACTCTAAATCAAACACGGTTTGTGCTAGCTCTTTGAAACTTGGCACAATAATGTAGTTCCAAGTTCTATCGCTATGGTTTGTGTGCTATTGAAGTAGCCCCAAGCAGAGACTGACGAGAATCCCTTTCATTGAAAGGGGTTGCCAAGCTTCCAAAAAACTGCGAGTTTCCTGAAATCTCAGCAAATATTTTTTCACCCAATCTTGATGATACTTCCATTTAATGATCAGTACACCAATCCCACTTGGCTCACCAAATTTCGTTCTTCTAGGTTAAACCGTTCCTTTGCAGTAACCGTTTTCATGTTTAGGTTTCACTCTGTTTTCTCCTATATGGATACATGTAGTTGGAACTCTAAATCAAACACGGTTTGTGCTAGCTCTTTGAAACTTGGCACAATAATGTAGTTCCAAGTTCTATCGCTATGGTTTGTGTGCTATTGAAGTAGCCCCAAGCAGAGACTGACGAGAATCCCTTTCATTGAAAGGGGTTGCCAAGCTTCCAAAAAACTGCGAGTTTCCTGAAATCTCAGCAAATATTTTTTCACCCAATCTTGATGATACTTCCATTTAATGATCAGTACACCAATCCCACTTGGCTCACCAAATTTCGTTCTTCTAGGTTAAACCGTTCCTTTGCAGTAACCGTTTTCATGTTTAGGTTTCACTCTGTTTTCTCCTATATGGATACATGTAGTTGGAACTCTAAATCAAACACGGTTTGTGCTAGCTCTTTGAAACTTGGCACAATAATGTAGTTCCAAGTTCTATCGCTATGGTTTGTGTGCTATTGAAGTAACCCCAAGCAGAGACTGACGAGAATCCCTTTCATTGAAAGGGGTTGCGAAGCTTGCAAAATACTACGAGTTTCCTGAAATCTCAGCAAACATTTTTTCACCCAATCCTGATGATACTTGCAGGTAGTGATCAGTACACGAATCTCACTTGGCTCACTAAATTTCGTTCTTCTAGGTTAAACCGTTCCTTTGCAGTAACCGTTTTCATGTTTAGGTTTCACTCTGTTTTCTCCTATATGGATACATGTAGTTGGAACTTTAAATCAAACACGGTTTGTGCTAGCTCTTTGAAACTTGGCACAATAATGTAGTTCCAAGTTCTATCGCTATGGTTTGTGTGCTATTGAAGTAGCCCCAAGCAGAGACTGACGAGAATCCCTTTCATTGAAAGGGGTTGCCAAGCTTCCAAAAAACTACGAGTTTCCTGAAATCTCAGCAAACATTTTTTCACCCAATCTTGATGATACTTCCATTTAATGATCAGTACACCAATCCCACTTGGCTCACCAAATTTTGTTCTTCTAGGTTAAACCGTTCCTTTGCAGTAACCGTTTTCATGTTTAGGTTTCACTCTGTTTTCTCCTATATGGATACATGTAGTTGGAACTCTAAATCAAACACGGTTTGTGCTAGCTCTTTGAAACTTGGCACAATAATGTAGTTCCAAGTTCTATCGCTATGGTTTGTGTACTATTGAAGTAGCCCCAAGCAGAGACTGACGAGAATCCCTTTCATTGAAAGGGGTTGCCAAGCTTCCAAAAAACTGCGAGTTTCCTGAAATCTCAGCAAACATTTTTTCACCCAATCCTGATGATACTTGCAGGTAGTGATCAGTACACGAATCTCACTTGGCTCACTAAATTTGGTTCTTCTAGGTTAAACCGTTCCTTTGCAGTAACCGTTTTCATGTTTAGGTTTCACTCTGTTTTCTCCTATATGGATACATGTAGTTGGAACTCTAAATCAAACACGGTTTGTGCTAGCTCTTTGAAACTTGGCACAATAATGTAGTTCCAAGTTCTATCGCTATGGTTTGTGTGCTATTGAAGTAGCCCCAAGCAGAGACTGACGAGAATCCCTTTCATTGAAAGGGGTTGCCAGGCTTCCAAAAAACTACGAGTTTCCTGAAATCTCAGCAAACATTTTTTCACCCAATCTTGATGATACTTCCATTTAATGATCAGTACACCAATCCCACTTGGCTCACCAAATTTCGTTCTTCTAGGTTAAACCGTTCCTTTGCAGTAACCGTTTTCATGTTTAGGTTTCACTCTGTTTTCTCCTATATGGATACATGTAGTTGGAACTCTAAATCAAACACGGTTTGTGCTAGCTCTTTGAAATTGGCACAATAATGTAGTTCCAAGTTCTATCGCTATGGTTTGTGTGCTATTGAAGTAGCCCCAAGCAGAGACTGAGGAGAATCCCTTTCATTCAAAGGGGTTGCCAAGCTTGCAAAATACTAGGAGTTTCCTGAAATCTCAGCAAACATTTTATCACCCAAACTTGATGATACTTCCATTTAATGATCAGGACACCAATCCCACTTGGCTTACCAAATTTCGTTATTCTAGGTTAAACCGTTCCTTTGCAGTAACCGTTTTCATGTTTAGGTTTCACTCTGTTTTCTCCTATATGGATACATGTAGTTGGAACTCTAAATCAAACACGGTTTGTGCTAGCTCTTTGAAACTTGGCACAATAATGTAGTTCCAAGTTCTATCGCTATGGTTTGTGTGCTATTGAAGTAGCCCCAAGCAGAGACTGACGAGAATCACTTTCATTGAAAGGGGTTGCCAGGCTTCCAAAAAACTGCGAGTTTCCTGAAATCTCAGCAAACATTTTTTTCACCCAGTCTTGATGATACTTCCATTTAATGATCAGGACACCAATCCCACTTGGCTCACCAAATTTCGTTCTTCTAGGTTAAACCGTTCCTTTGCAGTAACCGTTTTCATGTTTAGGTTTCACTCTGTTTTCTCCTATATGGATACATGTAGTTGGAACTCTAAATCAAACACGGTTTGTGCTAGCTCTTTGAAATTGGCACAATAATGTAGTTCCAAGTTCTATCGCTATGGTTTGTGTGCTATTGAAGTAGCCCCAAGCAGAGACTGACGAGAATCCCTTTCATTGAAAGGGGTTGCCAAGCTTGCAAAATACTAGGAGTTTCCTGAAATCTCAGCAAACATTTTATCACCCAAACTTGATGATACTTCCATTTAATGATCAGGACACCAATCCCACTTGGCTCACCAAATTTCGTTATTCTAGGTTAAACCGTTCCTTTGCAGTAACCGTTTTCATGTTTAGGTTTCACTCTGTTTTCTCCTATATGGATACATGTAGTTGGAACTCTAAATCAAACACGGTTTGTGCTAGCTCTTTGAAACTTGGCACAATAATGTAGTTCCAAGTTCTATCGCTATGGTTTGTGTGCTATTGAAGTAGCCCCAAGCAGAGACTGACGAGAATCACTTTCATTGAAAGGGGTTGCCAGGCTTCCAAAAAACTGCGAGTTTCCTGAAATCTCAGCAAACATTTTTTCACCCAGTCTTGATGATACTTCCATTTAATGATCAGGACACCAATCCCACTTGGCTCACCAAATTTCGTTCTTCTAGGTTAAACCGTTCCTTTGCAGTAACCGTTTTCATGTTTAGGTTTCACTCTGTTTTCTCCTATATGGATACATGTAGTTGGAACTCTAAATCAAACACGGTTCGTGCTAGCTCTTTGAAACTTGGCACAATAATGTAGTTCCAAGTTCTATCGCTTTGGTTTGTGTGCTATTGAAGTAGCCCCAAGCAGAGACTGACGAGAATCCCTTTCATTGAAAGGGGTTGCCAAGCTTCCAAAAAACTACGAGTTTCCTGAAATCTCAGCAAACATTTTTTCACCCAATCTTGATGATACTTCCATTTAATGATCAGTACACCAATCCCACTTGGCTCACCAAATTTTGTTCTTCTAGGTTAAACCGTTCCTTTGCAGTAACCGTTTTCATGTTTAGGTTTCACTCTGTTTTCTCCTATATGGATACATGTAGTTGGAACTCTAAATCAAACACGGTTTGTGCTAGCTCTTTGAAACTTGGCACAATAATGTAGTTCCAAGTTCTATCGCTATGGTTTGTGTGCTATTGAAGTAGCCCCAAGCAGAGACTGACGAGAATCCCTTTCATTGAAAGGGGTTGCCAAGCTTCCAAAAAACTGCGAGTTTCCTGAAATCTCAGCAAATATTTTTTCACCCAATCTTGATGATACTTCCATTTAATGATCAGTACACCAATCCCACTTGGCTCACCAAATTTCGTTCTTCTAGGTTAAAACGTTCCTTTGCAGTAACCGTTTTCATGTTTAGGTTTCACTCTGTTTTCTCCTATATGGATACATGTAGTTGGAACTCTAAATCAAACACGGTTTGTGCTAGCTCTTTGAAACTTGGCACAATAATGTAGTTCCAAGTTCTATCGCTATGGTTTGTGTGCTATTGAAGTAGCCCCAAGCAGAGACTGACGAGAATCCCTTTCATTGAAAGGGGTTGCCAAGCTTCCAAACAAAAAACTGCGAGTTTCCTGAAATCTCAGCAAATATTTTTTTCACCCAATCTTGATGATACTTCCATTTAATGATCAGTACACCAATCCCACTTGGCTCACCAAATTTCGTTCTTCTAGGTTAAACCGTTCCTTTGCAGTAACCGTTTTCATGTTTAGGTTTCACTCTGTTTTCTCCTATATGGATACATGTAGTTGGAACTCTAAATCAAACACGGTTTGTGCTAGCTCTTTGAAACTTGGCACAATAATGTAGTTCCAAGTTCTATCGCTATGGTTTGTGTGCTATTGAAGTAACCCCAAGCAGAGACTGACGAGAATCCCTTTCATTGAAAGGGGTTGCGAAGCTTGCAAAATACTACGAGTTTCCTGAAATCTCAGCAAACATTTTTTCACCCAATCCTGATGATACTTGCAGGTAGTGATCAGTACACGAATCTCACTTGGCTCACTAAATTTCGTTCTTCTAGGTTAAACCGTTCCTTTGCAGTAACCGTTTTCATGTTTAGGTTTCACTCTGTTTTCTCCTATATGGATACATGTAGTTGGAACTTTAAATCAAAAACGGTTTGTGCTAGCTCTTTGAAACTTGGCACAATAATGTAGTTCCAAGTTCTATCGCTATGGTTTGTGTGCTATTGAAGTAGCCCCAAGCAGAGACTGACGAGAATCCCTTTCATTGAATGGGGTTGCCAAGCTTCCAAAAAACTACGAGTTTCCTGAAATCTCAGCAAACATTTTTTCACCCAATCTTGATGATACTTCCATTTAATGATCAGTACTCCAATCCCACTTGGCTCACCAAATTTTGTTCTTCTAGGTTAAACCGTTCCTTTGCAGTAACCGTTTTCATGTTTAGGTTTCACTCTGTTTCTCCTATATGGATACATGTAGTTGGAACTCTAAATCAAACACGGTTTGTGCTAGCTCTTTGAAACTTGGCACAATAATGTAGTTCCAAGTTCTATCGCTATGGTTTGTGTACTATTGAAGTAGCCCCAAGCAGAGACTGACGAGAATCCCTTTCATTGAAAGGGGTTGCCAAGCTTCCAAAAAACTGCGAGTTCCTGAAATCTCAGCAAACATTTTTTCACCCAATCCTGATGATACTTGCAGGTAGTGATCAGTACACGAATCTCACTTGGCTCACTAAATTTGGTTCTTCTAGGTTAAACCGTTCCTTTGCAGTAACCGTTTTCATGTTTAGGTTTCACTCTGTTTTCTCCTATATGGATACATGTAGTTGGAACTCTAAATCAAACACGGTTTGTGCTAGCTCTTTGAAACTTGGCACAATAATGTAGTTCCAAGTTCTATCGCTATGGTTTGTGTGCTATTGAAGTAGCCCCAAGCAGAGACTGACGAGAATCCCTTTCATTGAAAGGGGTTGCCAGGCTTCCAAAAACTACGAGTTTCCTGAAATCTCAGCAAACATTTTTCACCCAATCTTGATGATACTTCCATTTAATGATCAGTACACCAATCCCACTTGGCTCACCAAATTTCGTTCTTCTAGGTTAAACCGTTCCTTTGCAGTAACCGTTTTCATGTTTAGGTTTCACTCTGTTTTCTCCTATATGGATACATGTAGTTGGAACTCTAAATCAAACACGGTTTGTGCTAGCTCTTTGAAATTGGCACAATAATGTAGTTCCAAGTTCTATCGCTATGGTTTGTGTGCTATTGAAGTAGCCCCAAGCAGAGACTGAGGAGAATCCCTTTTATTGAAAGGGGTTGCCAAGCTTGCAAAATACTAGGAGTTTCCTGAAATCTCAGCAAACATTTTATCACCCAAACTTGATGATACTTCCATTTAATGATCAGGACACCAATCCCACTTGGCTCACCAAATTTCGTTATTCTAGGTTAAACCGTTCCTTTGCAGTAACCGTTTTCATGTTTATTTTTCACTCTGTTTTCTCCTATATGGATACATGTAGTTGGAACTCTAAATCAAACACGGTTTGTGCTAGCTCTTTGAAACTTGGCACAATAATGTAGTTCCAAGTTCTATCGCTATGGTTTGTGTGCTATTGAAGTAGCCCCAAGCAGAGACTGACGAGAATCACTTTCATTGAAAGGGGTTTCAGGCTTCCAAAAAACTGCGAGTTTCCTGAAATCTCAGCAAACATTTTTTCACCCAGTCTTGATGATACTTCCATTTAATGATCAGGACACCAATCCCACTTGGCTCACCAAATTTCGTTCTTCTAGGTTAAACCGTTCCTTTGCAGTAACCGTTTTCATGTTTAGGTTTCACTCTGTTTTCTCCTATATGGATACATGTAGTTGGAACTCTAAATCAAACACGGTTTGTGCTAGCTCTTTGAAACTTGGCACAATAATGTAGTTCCAAGTTCTATCGCTATGGTTTGTGTGCTATTGAAGTAGCCCAAGCAGAGACTGACGAGAATCCCTTTCATTGAAAGGGGTTGCCAGGCTTCCAAAAAACTACGAGTTTCCTGAAATCTCAGCAAACATTTTTTCACCCAATCTTGATGATACTTCCATTTAATGATCAGTACACCAATCCCACTTGGCTCACCAAATTTCGTTCTTCTAGGTTAAACCGTTCCTTTGCAGTAACCGTTTTCATGTTTAGGTTTCACTCTGTTTTCTCCTATATGGATACATGTAGTTGGAACTCTAAATCAAACACGGTTTGTGCTAGCTCTTTGAAATTGGCACAATAATGTAGTTCCAAGTTCTATCGCTATGGTTTGTGTGCTATTGAAGTAGCCCCAAGCAGAGACTGAGGAGAATCCCTTTTATTGAAAGGGGTTGCCAAGCTTGCAAAATACTAGGAGTTTCCTGAAATCTCAGCAAACATTTTATCACCCAAACTTGATGATACTTCCATTTAATGATCAGGACACCAATCCCACTTGGCTCACCAAATTTCGTTATTCTAGGTTAAACCGTTCCTTTGCAGTAACCGTTTTCATGTTTATTTTTCACTCTGTTTTCTCCTATATGGATACATGTAGTTGGAACTCTAAATCAAACACGGTTTGTGCTAGCTCTTTGAAACTTGGCACAATAATGTAGTTCCAAGTTCTATCGCTATGGTTTGTGTGCTATTGAAGTAGCCCCAAGCAGAGACTGACGAGAATCACTTTCATTGAAAGGGGTTGCCAGGCTTCCAAAAAACTGCGAGTTTCCTGAAATC
Organism: Urocitellus parryii; assembly: GCF_045843805.1. Taxonomy (NCBI): domain Eukaryota; kingdom Metazoa; phylum Chordata; class Mammalia; order Rodentia; family Sciuridae; genus Urocitellus; species Urocitellus parryii. The sequence continues at coordinate 30,124 of NW_027551898.1, read as the reverse complement.
TCAGCAAACATTTTTTCACCCAGTCTTGATGATACTTCCATTTAATGATCAGGACACCAATCCCACTTGGCTCACCAAATTTCGTTCTTCTAGGTTAAACCGTTCCTTTGCAGTAACCGTTTTCATGTTTAGGTTTCACTCTGTTTTCTCCTATATGGATACATGTAGTTGGAACTCTAAATCAAACACGGTTTGTGCTAGCTCTTTGAAATTGGCACAATAATGTAGTTCCAAGTTCTATCGCTATGGTTTGTGTGCTATTGAAGTAGCCCCAAGCGGAGACTGACGAGAATCCCTTTCATTGAAAGGGGTTGCCAAGCTTGCAAAATACTAGGAGTTTCCTGAAATCTCAGCAAACATTTTATCACCCAAACTTGATGATACTTCCATTTAATGATCAGGACACCAATCCCACTTGGCTCACCAAATTTCGTTCTTCTAGGTTAAACCGTTCCTTTGCAGTAACCGTTTTCATGTTTAGGTTTCACTCTGTTTTCTCCTATATGGATACATGTAGTTGGAACTCTAAATCAGACATTGTTTGTGCTAGCTCTTTGAAACTTGGCACAATAATGTAGTTCCAAGTTCTATCGCTATGGTTTGTGTACTATTGAAGTAGCCCCAAGCAGAGACTGACGAGAATCCCTTTCATTGAAAGGGGTTGCCAAGCTTCCAAAAAACTGCGAGTTTCCTGAAATCTCAGCAAACATTTTTTCACCCAATCCTGATGATACTTGCAGGTAGTGATCAGTACACGAATCTCACTTGGCTCACTAAATTTGGTTCTTCTAGGTTAAACCGTTCCTTTGCAGTAACCGTTTTCATGTTTAGGTTTCACTCTGTTTTCTCCTATATGGATACATGTAGTTGGAACTCTAAATCAAACACGGTTTGTGCTAGCTCTTTGAAACTTGGCACAATAATGTAGTTCCAAGTTCTATCGCTATGGTTTGTGTGCTATTGAAGTAGCCCCAAGCAGAGACTGACGAGAATCCCTTTCATTGAAAGGGGTTGCCAGGCTTCCAAAAAACTACGAGTTTCCTGAAATCTCAGCAAACATTTTTCACCCAATCTTGATGATACTTCCATTTAATGATCAGTACACCAATCCCACTTGGCTCACCAAATTTCGTTCTTCTAGGTTAAACCGTTCCTTTGCAGTAACCGTTTTCATGTTTAGGTTTCACTCTGTTTTCTCCTATATGGATACATGTAGTTGGAACTGTAAATCAAACACGGTTTGTGCTAGCTCTTTGAAATTGGCACAATAATGTAGTTCCAAGTTCTATCGCTATGGTTTGTGTGCTATTGAAGTAGCCCCAAGCAGAGACTGAGGCGAATCCCTTTCATTGAAAGGGTTGCCAAGCTTGCAAAATACTAGGAGTTTCCTGAAATCTCAGCAAACATTTTATCACCCAAACTTGATGATACTTCCATTTAATGATCAGGACACCAATCCCACTTGGCTCACCAAATTTCGTTATTCTAGGTTAAACCGTTCCTTTGCAGTAACCGTTTTCATGTTTATTTTTCACTCTGTTTTCTCCTATATGGATACATGTAGTTGGAACTCTAAATCAAACACGGTTTGTGCTAGCTCTTTGAAACTTGGCACAATAATGTAGTTCCAAGTTCTATCGCTATGGTTTGTGTGCTATTGAAGTAGCCCCAAGCAGAGACTGACGAGAATCACTTTCATTGAAAGGGTTGCCAGGCTTCCAAAAAACTGCGAGTTTCCTGAAATCTCAGCAAACATTTTTTCACCCAGTCTTGATGATACTTCCATTTAATGATCAGGACACCAATCCCACTTGGCTCACCAAATTTCGTTCTTCTAGGTTAAACCGTTCCTTTGCAGTAACCGTTTTCATGTTTAGGTTTCACTCTGTTTTCTCCTATATGGATACATGTAGTTGGAACTCTAAATCAAACACGGTTTGTGCTAGCTCTTTGAAATTGGCACAATAATGTAGTTCCAAGTTCTATCGCTATGGTTTGTGTGCTATTGAAGTAGCCCCAAGCGGAGACTGACGAGAATCCCTTTCATTGAAAGGGGTTGCCAAGCTTGCAAAATACTAGGAGTTTCCTGAAATCTCAGCAAACATTTTATCACCCAAACTTGATGATACTTCCATTTAATGATCAGGACACCAATCCCACTTGGCTCACCAAATTTCGTTCTTCTAGGTTAAACCGTTCCTTTGCAGTAACCGTTTTCATGTTTAGGTTTCACTCTGTTTTCTCCTATATGGATACATGTAGTTGGAACTCTAAATCAAACACGGTTTGTGCTAGCTCTTTGAAACTTGGCACAATAATGTAGTTCCAAGTTCTATCGCTATGGTTTGTGTGCTATTGAAGTAGCCCCAAGCAGAGACTGACGAGAATCACTTTCATTGAAAGGGGTTGCCAGGCTTCCAAAAAACTGCGAGTTTCCTGAAATCTCAGCAAACATTTTTTCACCCAGTCTTGATGATACTTCCATTTAATGATCAGGACACCAATCCCACTTGGCTCACCAAATTTCGTTCTTCTAGGTTAAACCGTTCCTTTGCAGTAACCGTTTTCATGTTTAGGTTTCACTCTGTTTTCTCCTATATGGATACATGTAGTTGGAACTCTAAATCAAACACGGTTTCGTGCTAGCTCTTTGAAACTTGGCACAATAAATGTAGTTCCAAGTTCTATCGCTTTGGTTTGTGTGCTATTGAAGTAGCCCCAAGCAGAGACTGACGAGAATCCCTTTCATTGAAAGGGGTTGCCAAGCTTCCAAAAAACTACGAGTTTCCTGAAATCTCAGCAAACATTTTTTCACCCAATCTTGATGATACTTCCATTTAATGATCAGTACACCAATCCCACTTGGCTCACCAAATTTTGTTCTTCTAGGTTAAACCGTTCCTTTGCAGTAACCGTTTTCATGTTTAGGTTTCACTCTGTTTTCTCCTATATGGATACATGTAGTTGGAACTCTAAATCAAACACGGTTTGTGCTAGCTCTTTGAAACTTGGCACAATAATGTAGTTCCAAGTTCTATCGCTATGGTTTGTGTGCTATTGAAGTAGCCCCAAGCAGAGACTGACGAGAATCCCTTTCATTGAAAGGGGTTGCCAAGCTTCCAAAAAACTGCGAGTTTCCTGAAATCTCAGCAAATATTTTTTCACCCAATCTTGATGATACTTCCATTTAATGATCAGGACACCAATCCCACTTGGCTCACCAAATTTCGTTCTTCTAGGTTAAAACGTTCCTTTGCAGTAACTTTTCATGTTTAGGTTTCACTCTGTTTTCTCCTATATGGATACATGTAGTTGGAACTCTAAATCAAACACGGTTGTGCTAGCTCTTTGAAAACTTGGCACATAATAATGTAGTTCCAAGTTCTAGTCGCTATGGTTTGTGTGCTATTGAAGTAGCCCCAAGCAGAGACTGACAGAATCCCTTTCATTGAAAGGGGTTGCCAAGCTTCCAAAAAACTGCGAGTTTCCTGAAATCTCAGCAAATATTTTTTCACCCAATCTTGATGATACTTCCATTTAATGATCAGTACACCAATCCCACTTGGCTCACCAAATTTCGTTCTTCTAGGTTAAACCGTTCCTTTGCAGTAACCGTTTTCATGTTTAGGTTTCACTCTGTTTTCTCCTATATGGATACATGTAGTTGGAACTCTAAATCAAACACGGTTTGTGCTAGCTCGTTGAAACTTGGCACAATAATGTAGTTCCAAGTTCTATCGCTATGGTTTGTGTGCTATTGAAGTAACCCCAAGCAGAGACTGACGAGAATCCCTTTCATTGAAAGGGGTTGCGAAGCTTGCAAAATACTACGAGTTTCCTGAAATCTCAGCAAACATTTTTTCCACCCAATCCTGATGATACTTGCAGGTAGTGATCAGTACACGAATCTCACTTCGCTCACTAAATTTCGTTCTTCTAGGTTAAACCGTTCCTTTGCAGTAACCGTTTTCATGTTTAGGTTTCACTCTGTTTCTCCTATATGGATACATGTAGTTGGAACTCTAAATCAAACACGGTTTGTGCTAGCTCTTTGAAACTTGGCACAATAATGTAGTTCCAAGTTCTATCGCTATGGTTTGTGTGCTATTGAAGTAGCCCCAAGCAGAGACTGACGAGAATCCCTTTCATTGAAAGGGTTGCCAAGCTTCCAAAAAACTACGAGTTTCCTGAAATCTCAGCAAACATTTTTTCACCCAATCTTGATGATACTTCCATTTAATGATCAGTACACCAACCCACTTGGCTCACCAAATTTTTGTGCTTCTAGTTTAAACCGTTCCTTTGCAGTAACCGTTTTCATGTTTAGGTTTCACTCTGTTTTCTCCTATATGGATACATGTAGTTGGAACTCTAAATCAAACACGGTTTGTGCTAGCTCTTTGAAACTTGGCACAATAATGTAGTTCCAAGTTCTGTCGCTATGGTTTGTGTGCTATTGAAGTAGCCCCAAGCAGAGACTGACGAGAATCCCTTTCATTGAAAGGGGTTGCCAAGCTTCCAAAAAACTGCGAGTTTCCTGAAATCTCAGCAAATATTTTTTCACCCAATCTTGATGATACTTCCATTTAATGATCAGTACACCAATCCCACTTGGCTCACCAAATTTCGTTCTTCTAGGTTAAAACGTTCCTTTGCAGTAACCGTTTTCATGTTTAGGTTTCACTCTGTTTTCTCCTATATGGATACATGTAGTTGGAACTCTAAATCAAACACGGTTTGTGCTAGCTCTTTGAAACTTGGCACAATAATGTAGTTCCAAGTTCTATCGCTATGGTTTGTGTGCTATTGAAGTAGCCCCAAGCAGAGACTGACGAGAATCCCTTTCATTGAAAGGGGTTGCCAAGCTTCCAAAAAAATTACGAGTTTCCTGAAATCTCAGCAAACATTTTTTCACCCAATCTTGATGATACTTGCATTTAATGATCAGTACACCAATCCCACTTGGCTCACCAAATTTCGTTCTTCTAGGTTAAACCGTTCCTTTGCAGTAACCGTTTTCATGTTTAGGTTTCACTCTGTTTTCTCCTATATGGATACATGTAGTTGGAACTCTAAATCAGACATTGTTTGTGCTAGCTCTTTGAAACTTGGCACAATAATGTAGTTCCAAGTTCTATCGCTATGGTTTGTGTACTATTGACGTAGCCCCAAGCAGAGACTGACGAGAATCCCTTTCATTGAAAGGGGTTGCCAAGCTTCCAAAAAACTGCGAGTTTCCTGAAATCTCAGCAAACATTTTTTCACCCAATCCTGATGATACTTGCAGGTAGTGATCAGTACACGATTCTCACTTGGCTCACTAAATTTGGTTCTTCTAGGTTAAACCGTTCCTTTGCAGTAACCGTTTTCATGTTTAGGTTTCACTCTGTTTTCTCCTATATGGATACATGTAGTTGGAACTCTAAATCAAACACGGTTTGTGCTAGCTCTTTGAAACTTGGCACAATAATGTAGTTCCAAGTTCTATCGCTATGGTTTGTGTGCTATTGAAGTAGCCCCAAGCAGAGACTGACGAGAATCCCTTTCATTGAAAGGGGTTGCCAAGCTTCCAAAAAACTACGAGTTTCCTGAAATCTCAGCAAACATTTTTTCACCCAGTCTTGATGATACTTCCATTTAATGATCAGGACACCAATCCCACTTGGCTCACCAAATTTCGTTCTTCTAGGTTAAACCGTTCCTTTGCAGTAACCGTTTTCATGTTTAGGTTTCACTCTGTTTTCTCCTATATGGATACATGTAGTTGGAACTCTAAATCAAACACGGTTCGTGCTAGCTCTTTGAAACTTGGCACAATAATGTAGTTCCAAGTTCTATCGCTTTGGTTTGTGTGCTATTGAAGTAGCCCCAAGCAGAGACTGACGAGAATCCCTTTCATTGAAAGGGGTTGCCAAGCTTCCAAAAAACTACGAGTTTCCTGAAATCTCAGCAAACATTTTTTCACCCAATCTTGATGATACTTCCATTTAATGATCAGTACACCAATCCCACTTGGCTCACCAAATTTTGTTCTTCTAGGTTAAACCGTTCCTTTGCAGTAACCGTTTTCATGTTTAGGTTTCACTCTGTTTTCTCCTATATGGATACATGTAGTTGGAACTCTAAATCAAACACGGTTTGTGCTAGCTCTTTGAAACTTGGTACAATAATGTAGTTCCAAGTTCTATCGCTATGGTTTGTGTGCTATTGAAGTAGCCCCAAGCAGAGACTGACGAGAATCCCTTTCATTGAAAGGGGTTGCCAAGCTTCCAAAAAACTGCGAGTTTCCTGAAATCTCAGCAAATATTTTTTCACCCAATCTTGATGATACTTCCATTTAATGATCAGTACACCAATCCCACTTGGCTCACCAAATTTCGTTCTTCTAGGTTAAAACGTTCCTTTGCAGTAACCGTTTTCATGTTTAGGTTTCACTCTGTTTTCTCCTATATGGATACATGTAGTTGGAACTCTAAATCAAACACGGTTTGTGCTAGCTCTTTGAAACTTGGCACAATAATGTAGTTCCAAGTTCTATCGCTATGGTTTGTGTGCTATTGAAGTAGCCCCAAGCAGAGACTGACGAGAATCCCTTTCATTGAAAGGGGTTGCCAAGCTTCCAAAAAACTGCGAGTTTCCTGAAATCTCAGCAAATATTTTTTCACCCAATCTTGATGATACTTCCATTTAATGATCAGTACACCAATCCCACTTGGCTCACCAAATTTCGTTCTTCTAGGTTAAACCGTTCCTTTGCAGTAACCGTTTTCATGTTTAGGTTTCACTCTGTTTTCTCCTATATGGATACATGTAGTTGGAACTCTAAATCAAACACGGTTTGTGCTAGCTCGTTGAAACTTGGCACAATAATGTAGTTCCAAGTTCTATCGCTATGGTTTGTGTGCTATTGAAGTAGCCCCAAGCAGATACTGAGGAGAATCCCTTTCATTGAAAGGGGTTGCCAAGCTTGCAAAATACTAGTAGTTTCCTGAAATCTCAGCAAACATTTTATCACCCAAACTTGATGATACTTCCATTTAATGATCAGGACACCAATCCCACTTGGCTCACCAAATTTCGTTATTCTAGGTTAAACCGTTCCTTTGCAGTAACCGTTTTCATGTTTAGGTTTCACTCTGTTTTCTCCTATATGGATACCTGTAGTTGGAACTCTAAATCAAACACGGTTTGTGCTAGCTCTTTGAAACTTGGCACAATAATGTAGTTCCAAGTTCTATCGCTATGGTTTGTGTGCTATTGAAGTAGCCCCAAGCAGAGACTGACGAGAATCACTTTCATTGAAAGGGGTTGCCAGGCTTCCAAAAAACTGCGAGTTTCCTGAAATCTCAGCAAACATTTTTTCACCCAGTCTTGATGATACTTCCATTTAATGATCAGGACACCAATCCCACTTGGCTCACCAAATTTCGTTCTTCTAGGTTAAACCGTTCCTTTGCAGTAACCGTTTTCATGTTTAGGTTTCACTCTGTTTTCTCCTATATGGATACATGTAGTTGGAACTCTAAATCAAACACGGTTTGTGCTAGCTCTTTGAAATTGGCACAATAATGTAGTTCCAAGTTCTATCGCTATGGTTTGTGTGCTATTGAAGTAGCCCCAAGCAGAGACTGACGAGAATCCCTTTCATTGAAAGGGGTTGCCAAGCTTGCAAAATACTAGGAGTTTCCTGAAATCTCAGCAAACATTTTATCACCCAAACTTGATGATACTTCCATTTAATGATCAGGACACCAATCCCACTTGGCTCACCAAATTTCGTTATTCTAGGTTAAACCGTTCCTTTGCAGTAACCGTTTTCATGTTTAGGTTTCACTCTGTTTTCTCCTATATGGATACATGTAGTTGGAACTCTAAATCAAACACGGTTTGTGCTAGCTCTTTGAAACTTGGCACAATAATGTAGTTCCAAGTTCTATCGCTATGGTTTGTGTGCTATTGAAGTAGCCCCAAGCAGAGACTGACGAGAATCACTTTCATTGAAAGGGGTTGCCAGGCTTCCAAAAAACTGCGAGTTTCCTGAAATCTCAGCAAACATTTTTTCACCCAGTCTTGATGATACTTCCATTTAATGATCAGGACACCAATCCCACTTGGCTCACCAAATTTCGTTCTTCTAGGTTAAACCGTTCCTTTGCAGTAACCGTTTTCATGTTTAGGTTTCACTCTGTTTTCTCCTATATGGATACATGTAGTTGGAACTCTAAATCAAACACGGTTCGTGCTAGCTCTTTGAAACTTGGCACAATAATGTAGTTCCAAGTTCTATCGCTTTGGTTTGTGTGCTATTGAAGTAGCCCCAAGCAGAGACTGACGAGAATCCCTTTCATTGAAAGGGGTTGCCAAGCTTCCAAAAAACTACGAGTTTCCTGAAATCTCAGCAAACATTTTTTCACCCAATCTTGATGATACTTCCATTTAATGATCAGTACACCAATCCCACTTGGCTCACCAAATTTTGTTCTTCTAGGTTAAACCGTTCCTTTGCAGTAACGTTTTCATGTTTAGGTTTCACTCTGTTTTCTCCTATATGGATACATGTAGTTGAACTCTAAATCAAACACGGTTTGTGCTAGCTCTTTGAAACTTGGCACAATAATGTAGTTCCAAGTTCTATCGCTATGGTTTGTGTGCTATTGAAGTAGCCCCAAGCAGAGACTGACGAGAATCCCTTTCATTGAAAGGGGTTGCCAAGCTTCCAAAAAACTGCGAGTTTCCTGAAATCTCAGCAAATATTTTTTCACCCAATCTTGATGATACTTCCATTTAATGATCAGTACACCAATCCCACTTGGCTCACCAAATTTCGTTCTTCTAGGTTAAAACCGTTCCTTTGCAGTAACCGTTTTCATGTTTAGGTTTCACTCTGTTTTCTCCTATATGTATACATGTAGTTGGAACTCTAAATCAAACACGGTTTGTGCTAGCTCTTTGAAACTTGGCACAATAATGTAGTTTCCAAGTTCTATCGCTATGGTTTGTGTGCTATTGAAGTAGCCCCAAGCAGAGACTGACGAGAATCCCTTTCATTGAAAGGGGTTGCCAAGCTTCCAAAAAACTGCGAGTTTCCTGAAATCTCAGCCAATATTTTTTCACCCAATCTTGATGATACTTCCATTTAATGATCAGTACACCAATCCCACTTGGCTCACCAAATTTCGTTCTTCTAGGTTAAACCGTTCCTTTGCAGTAACCGTTTTCATGTTTAGGTTTCACTCTGTTTTCTCCTATATGGATACATGTAGTTGGAACTCTAAATCAAACACGGTTTGTGCTAGCTCGTTGAAACTTGGCACAATAATGTAGTTCCAAGTTCTATCGCTATGGTTTGTGTGCTATTGAAGTAACCCCAAGCAGAGACTGACGAGAATCCCTTTCATTGAAAGGGGTTGCGAAGCTTGCAAAATACTACGAGTTTCCTGAAATCTCAGCAAACATTTTTTCACCCAATCTTGATGATACTTGCAGGTAGTGATCAGTACACGAATCTCACTTGGCTCACTAAATTTCGTTCTTCTAGGTTAAACCGTTCCTTTGCAGTAACCGTTTTCATGTTTAGGTTTCACTCTGTTTTCTCCTATATGGATACATGTAGTTGGAACTCTAAATCAAACACGGTTTGTGCTAGCTCTTTGAAACTTGGCACAATAATGTAGTTCCAAGTTCTATCGCTATGGTTTGTGTGCTATTGAAGTAGCCCCAAGCAGAGACTGACGAGAATCCCTTTCATTGAAAGGGTTGCCAAGCTTCCAAAAAACTACGAGTTTCCTGAAATCTCAGCAAACATTTTTTCACCCAATCTTGATGATACTTCCATTTAATGATCAGTACACCAATCCCACTTGGCTCACCAAATTTTGTTCTTCTAGGTTAAACCGTTCCTTTGCAGTAACCGTTTTCATGTTTAGGTTTCACTCTGTTTTCTCCTATATGGATACATGTAGTTGGAACTCTAAAATCAAACACGGTTTGTGCTAGCTCTTTGAAACTTGGCACAATAATGTAGTTCCAAGTTCTGTCGCTATGGTTTGTGTGCTATTGAAGTAGCCCCAAGCAGAGACTGACGAGAATCCCTTTCATTGAAAGGGGTTGCCAAGCTTCCAAAAAACTGCGAGTTTCCTGAAATCTCAGCAAATATTTTTTCACCCAATCTTGATGATACTTCCATTTAATGATCAGTACACCAAATCCCACTTGGCTCACCAAATTTCGTTCTTCTAGGTTAAAACGTTCCTTTGCAGTAACCGTTTTCATGTTTAGGTTTCACTCTGTTTTCTCCTATATGGATACATGTAGTTGGAACTCTAAATCAAACACGGTTTGTGCTAGCTCTTTGAAACTTGGCACAATAATGTAGTTTCCAAGTTCTATCGCTATGGTTTGTGTGCTATTGAAGTAGCCCCAAGCAGAGACTGACGAGAATCCCTTTCATTGAAAGGGGTTGCCAAGCTTCCAAAAAATTACGAGTTTCCTGAAATCTCAGCAAACATTTTTTCACCCAATCTTGATGATACTTGCATTTAATGATCAGTACACCAATCCCACTTGGCTCACCAAATTTCGTTCTTCTAGGTTAAACCGTTCCTTTGCAGTAACCGTTTTCATGTTTAGGTTTCACTCTGTTTTCTCCTATATGGATACATGTAGTTGGAACTCTAAATCAGACATTGTTTGTGCTAGCTCTTTGAAACTTGGCACAATAATGTAGTTCCAAGTTCTATCGCTATGGTTTGTGTACTATTGAAGTAGCCCCAAGCAGAGACTGACGAGAATCCCTTTCATTGAAAGGGGTTGCCAAGCTTCCAAAAAACTGCGAGTTTCCTGAAATCTCAGCAAACATTTTTTCACCTAATCCTGATGATACTTGCAGGTAGTGATCAGTACACGAATCTCACTTGGCTCACTAAATTTGGTTCTTCTAGGTTAACCGTTCCTTTGCAGTAACCGTTTTCATGTTTAGGTTTCACTCTGTTTTCTCCTATATGGATACATGTAGTTGGAACTCTAAATCAAACACGGTTTGTGCTAGCTCTTTGAAACTTGGCACAATAATGTAGTTCCAAGTTCTATCGCTATGGTTTGTGTGCTATTGAAGTAGCCCCAAGCAGAGACTGACGAGAATCCCTTTCATTGAAAGGGGTTGCCAAGCTTCCAAAAAACTACGAGTTTCCTGAAATCTCAGCAAACATTTTTTCACCCAATCTTGATGATACTTCCATTTAATGATCAGTACACCAATCCCACTTGGCTCACCAAATTTCGTTCTTCTAAGTTAAACCGTTCCTTTGCAGTAACCGTTTTCATGTTTAGGTTTCACTCTGTTTTCTCCTATATGGATACATGTAGTTGGAACTCTAAATCAAACACGGTTTGTGCTAGCTCTTTGAAATTGGCACAATAATGTAGTTCCAAGTTCTATCGCTATGGTTTGTGTGCTATTGATGTAGCCCCAAGCAGAGACTGACGAGAATCCCTTTCATTGAAAGGGGTTGCCAAGCTTTCAAAATACTAGGAGTTTCCTGAAATCTCAGCAAACATTTTATCACCCAAACTTGATGATACTTCCATTTAATGATCAGGACACCAATCCCACTTGGCTCACCAAATTTCGTTCTTCTAGGTTAAACCGTTCCTTTGCAGTACCGTTTTCATGTTTAGGTTTCACTCTGTTTTCTCCTATATGGATACATGTAGTTGGAACTCTAAATCAAACACGGTTTGTGCTAGCTCTTTGAAATTGGCACAATAATGTAGTTCCAAGTTCTATCGCTATGGTTTGTGTGCTATTGAAGTAGCCCCAAGCAGAGACTGACGAGAATCCCTTTCATTGAAAGGGGTTGCCAAGCTTGCAAAATACTAGGAGTTTCCTGAAATCTCAGCAAACATTTTATCACCCAAACTTGATGATACTTCCATTTAATGATCAGGACACCAATCCCACTTGGCTCACCAAATTTCGTTCTTCTAGGTTAAACCGTTCCTTTGCAGTAACCATTTTCATGTTTAGGTTTCACTCTGTTTTCTCCTATATGGATACATGTAGTTGGAACTCTAAATCAAACACGGTTTGTGCTAGCTCTTTGAAACTTGGCACAATAATGTAGTTCCAAGTTCTATCGCTATGGTTTGTGTGCTATTGAAGTAGCCCCAAGCAGAGACTGACGAGAATCCCTTTCATTGAAAGGGGTTGCCAGGCTTCCAAAAAACTGCGAGTTTCCTGAAATCTCAGCAAACATTTTTTCACCCAGTCTTGATGATACTTCCATTTAATGATCAGTACACCAATCCCACTTGGCTCACCAAATTTCGTTCTTCTAGGTTAAACCGTTCCTTTGCAGTAACCGTTTTCATGTTTAGGTTTCACTCTGTTTTCTCCTATATGGATACATGTAGTTGGAACTCTAAATCAAACACGGTTTGTGCTAGCTCTTTGAAACTTGGCACAATAATGTAGTTCCAAGTTCTATCGCTATGGTTTGTGTGCTATTGAAGTAGCCCCAAGCAGAGACTGACGAGAATCCCTTTCATTGAAAGGGGTTGCCAAGCTTCCAAAAAACTACGAGTTTCCTGAAATCTCAGCAAACATTTTTTCACCCAGTCTTGATGATACTTCCATTTAATGATCAGGACACCAATCCCACTTGGCTCACCAAATTTCGTTCTTCTAGCTTAAACCGTTCCTTTGCAGTAACCGTTTTCATGTTTAGGTTTCACTCTGTTTTCTCCTATATGGATACATGTAGTTGGAACTCTAAATCAAACACGGTTTGTGCTAGCTCTTTGAAATTGGCACAATAATGTAGTTCCAAGTTCTATCGCTATGGTTTGTGTGCTATTGAAGTAGCCCCAAGCAGAGACTGACGAGAATCCCTTTCATTGAAAGGGGTTGCCAAGCTTGCAAAATACTAGGAGTTTCCTGAAATCTCAGCAAACATTTTATCACCCAACTTGATGATACTTCCATTTAATGATCAGGACACCAATCCCACTTGGCTCACCAAATTTCGTTCTTCTAGGTTAAACCGTTCCTTTGCAGTAACCGTTTTCATGTTTAGGTTTCACTCTGTTTTCTCCTATATGGATACATGTAGTTGGAACTCTAAATCAAACACGGTTTGTGCTAGCTCTTTGAAACTTGGCACAATAATGTAGTTCCAAGTTCTATCGCTATGGTTTGTGTGCTATTGAAGTAGCCCCAAGCAGCGACTGACGAGAATCACTTTCATTGAAAGGGGTTGCCAGGCTTCCAAAAAACTGCGAGTTTCCTGAAATCTCAGCAAACATTTTTTCACCCAGTCTTGATGATACTTCCATTTAATGATCAGGACACCAATCCCACTTGGCTCACCAAATTTCGTTCTTCTAGGTTAAACCGTTCCTTTGCAGTAACCGTTTTCATGTTTAGGTTTCACTCTGTTTTCTCCTATATGGATACATGTAGTTGGAACTCTAAATCAAACACGGTTTGTGCTAGCTCTTTGAAACTTGGCACAATAATGTAGTTCCAAGTTCTATCGCTATGGTTTGTGTGCTATTGAAATAGCCCCAAGCAGAGACTGACGAGAATCACTTTCATTGAAAGGGGTTGCGAAGCTTGCAAAATACTACGAGTTTCCTGAAATCTCAGCAAACATTTTTTCACCCAATCCTGATGATACTTGCAGGTAGTGATCAGTACACGAATCTCACTTGGCTCACTAAATTTCGTTCTTCTAGGTTAAACCGTTCCTTTGCAGTAACCGTTTTCATGTTTAGGTTTCACTCTGTTTTCTCCTATATGGATACATGTAGTTGGAACTCTAAATCAAACACGGTTTGTGCTATCTCTTTGAAAACTTGGCACAATAATGTAGTTCCAAGTTCTATCGCTATGGTTTGTGTGCTATTGAAGTAGCCCCAAGCAGAGACTGACGAGAATCCCTTTCATTGAAAGGGGTTGCCAAGCTTGCAAAATACTAGGAGTTTCCTGAAATCTCAGCAAACATTTTTTCACCCAATCTTGATGATACTTCCATTTAATGATCAGTACACCAATCCCACTTGGCTCACCAATTTCGTTCTTCTAGGTTAAACCGTTCCTTTGCAGTAACCGTTTTCATGTTTAGGTTTCACTCTGTTTTCTCCTATATGGATACATGTAGTTGGAACTCTAAATCAAACACGGTTTGTGCTAGCTCTTTGAAACTTGGCACAATAATGTAGTTCCAAGTTCTATCGCTATGGTTTGTGTGCTATTGAAGTAGCCCCAAGCAGAGACTGACGAGAATCCCTTTCATTGAAAGGGGGTTGCCAGGCTTCCAAAAAACTGCGAGTTTCCTGAAATCTCAGCAAACATTTTTTCACCCAGTCTTGATGATACTTCCATTTAATGATCAGGACACCAATCCCACTTGGCTCACCAAATTTCGTTCTTCTAGGTTAAACCGTTCCTTTGCAGTAACCGTTTTCATGTTTAGGTTTCACTCTGTTTTCTCCTATATGGATACATGTAGTTGGAACTCTAAATCAAACACGGTTTGTGCTAGCTCTTTGAAACTTGGCACAATAATGTAGTTCCAAGTTCTATCGCTATGGTTTGTGTGCTATTGAAGTAGCCCCAAGCAGAGACTGACGAGAATCCATTTCATTGAAAGGGGTTGCCAAGCTTCCAAAAAACTACGAGTTTCCTGAAATCTCAGCAAACATTTTTTCACCCAATCTTGATGATACTTCCATTTAATGAACAGTACACCAATCCCACTTGACTCACCAAATTTCGTTCTTCTAGGTTAAACCGTTCCTTTGCAGTAACCGTTTTCATGTTTAGGTTTCACTCTGTTTTCTCCTATATGGATACATGTAGTTGGAACTCTAAATCAAACACGGTTTGTGCTAGCTCTTTGAAACTTGGCACAATAATGTAGTTCCAAGTTCTATCGCTATGGTTTGTGTGCTATTGAAGTAGCCCCAAGCAGAGACTGACGAGAATCCCTTTCATTGAAAGGGGTTGCCAAGCTTCCAAAAAACTGCGAGTTTCCTGAAATCTCAGCAAATATTTTTTCACCCAATCTTGATGATACTTCCATTTAATGATCAGTACACCAATCCCACTTGGCTCACCAAATTTCGTTCTTCTAGGTTAAACCGTTCCTTTGCAGTAACCGTTTTCATGTTTAGGTTTCACTCTGTTTTCTCCTATATGGATACATGTAGTTGGAACTCTAAATCAAACACGGTTTGTGCTAGCTCTTTGAAACTTGGCACAATAATGTAGTTCCAAGTTCTATCGCTATGGTTTGTGTGCTATTGAAGTAGCCCCAAGCAGAGACTGACGAGAATCCCTTTCATTGAAAGGGGTTGCCAAGCTTCCAAAAAACTATGAGTTTCCTGAAATCTCAGCAACCATTTTTACACCCAATCTTGATGATACTTCCATTTAATGATCAGTACACCAATCCCACTTGGCTCACCAAATTTCGTTCTTCTAGGTTAAACCGTTCCTTTGCAGTAACCGTTTTCATGTTTAGGTTTCACTCTGTTTTCTCCTATATGGATACATGTAGTTGGAACTCTAAATCAAACACGGTTTGTGCTAGCTCTTTGAAACTTGGCACAATAATGTAGTTCCAAGTTCTATCGCTATGGTTTGTGTGCTATTGAAGTAGCCCCAAGCAGAGACTGACGAGAATCCCTTTCATTGAAAGGGGTTGCCAAGCTTCCAAAAACTGCGAGTTTCCTGAAATCTCAGCAAACATTTTTTCACCCAATCCTGATGATACTTGCAGGTAGTGATCAGTACACGAATCTCACTTGGCTCACTAAATTTGGTTCTTCTAGGTTAAACCGTTCCTTTGCAGTAACCGTTTTCATGTTTAGGTTTCACTCTGTTTTCTCCTATATGGATACATGTAGTTGGAACTCTAAATCAAACACGGTTCGTGCTAGCTCTTTGAAACTTGGCACAATAATGTAGTTCCAAGTTCTATCGCTTTGGTTTGTGTGCTATTGAAGTAGCCCCAAGCAGAGACTGACGAGAATCCCTTTCATTGAAAGGGGTTGCCAAGCTTCCAAAAAACTACGAGTTTCCTGAAATCTCAGCAAACATTTTTTCACCCAATCTTGATGATACTTCCATTTAATGATCAGTACACCAAATCCCACTTGGCTCACCAAATTTTGTTCTTCTAGGTTAAACCGTTCCTTTGCAGTAACCGTTTTCATGTTTAGGTTTCACTCTGTTTTCTCCTATATGGATACATGTAGTTGGAACTCTAAATCAAACACGGTTTGTGCTAGCTCTTTGAAATTTGGCACAATAATGTAGTTCCAAGTTCTATCGCTATGGTTTGTGTGCTATTGAAGTAGCCCCAAGCAGAGACTGACGAGAATCCCTTTCATTGAAAGGGGTTGCCAAGCTTCCAAAAACTGCGAGTTTCCTGAAAGCTCAGCAAATATTTTTTCACCCAATCTTGATGATACTTCCATTTAATGATCAGTACACCAATCCCACTTGGCTCACCAAATTTCGTTCTTCTAGGTTAAAACGTTCCTTTGCAGTAACCGTTTTCATGTTTAGGTTTCACTCTGTTTTCTCCTATATGGATACATGTAGTTGGAACTCTAAATCAAACACGGTTTGTGCTAGCTCTTTGAAACTTGGCACAATAATGTAGTTCCAAGTTCTATCGCTATGGTTTTTGTGCTATTGAAGTAGCCCCAAGCAGAGACTGACGAGAATCCCTTTCATTGAAAGGGGTTGCCACGCTTCCAAAAAACTACGAGTTTCCTGAAATCTCAGCAAACATTTTTTCACCCAATCTTGATGATACTTCCATTTAATGATCAGAACACCAATCCCACTTGGCTCAACAAATTTCGTTCTTCTAGGTTAAACCGTTCCTTTGCAGTAACCGTTTTCATGTTTAGGTTTCACTCTGTTTTCTCCTATATGGATACATGTAGTTGGAACTCTAAATCAAACATTGTTTGTGCTAGCTCTTTGAAACTTGGCACAATAATGTAGTTCCAAGTTCTATCGCTATGGTTTGTGTGCTATTGAAGTAGCCCCAAGCAGAGACTGACGAGAATCCCTTTCATTGAAAGGGGTTGCCAAGCTTCCAAAAAAACTGCGAGTTTCCTGAAATCTCAGCAAACATTTTTTCACCCAATCCTGATGATACTTGCAGGTAGTGATCAGTACACGAATCTCACTTGGCTCACTAAATTTGGTTCTTCTAGGTTAAACCGTTCCTTTGCAGTAACCGTTTTCATGTTTAGGTTTCACTCTGTTTTCTCCTATATGGATACATGTAGTTGGAACTCTAAATCAAACACGGTTTGTGCTAGCTCTTTGAAACTTGGCACAATAATGTAGTTCCAAGTTCTATCGCTATGGTTTGTGTGCTATTGAAGTAGCCCCAAGCAGAGACTGACGAGAATCCCTTTCATTGAAAGGGGTTGCCAGGCTTCAAAAAACTACGAGTTTCCTGAAATCTCAGCAAACATTTTTTCACCCAATCTTGATGATACTTCCATTTAATGATCAGTACACCAATCCCACTTGGCTCACCAAATTTCGTTCTTCTAGGTTAAACCGTTCCTTTGCAGTAACCGTTTTCATGTTTAGGTTTCACTCTGTTTTCTCCTATATGGATACATGTAGTTGGAACTCTAAATCAAACACGGTTTGTGCTAGCTCTTTGAAACTTGGCACAATAATGTAGTTCCAAGTTCTATCGCTATGGTTTGTGTGCTATTGAAGTAGCCCCAAGCAGAGACTGACGAGAATCACTTTCATTGAAAGGGGTTGCCAGGCTTCCAAAAAACTGCGAGTTTCCTGAAATCTCAGCAAACATTTTTTCACCCAGTCTTGATGATACTTCCATTTAATGATCAGTACACGAATCTTACTTGGCTCACCAAATTTCGTTCTTCTAGGTTAAACCGTTCCTTTGCAGTAACCGTTTTCATGTTTAGGTTTCACTCTGTTTTCTCCTATATGGATACATGTAGTTGGAACTCTAAATCAAACACGGTTTGTGCTAGCTCTTTGAAACTTGGCACAATAATGTAGTTCCAAGTTCTATCGCTATGGTTTGTGTGCTATTGAAGTAGCCCCAAGCAGAGACTGACGAGAATCCCTTTCATTGAAAGCGGTTGCCAAGCTTCCAAAAAACTACGAGTTTCCTGAAATCTCAGCAACCATTTTTTCATCCAATCTTGATGATACTTCCATTTAATGATCAGTACACCAATCCCACTTGGCTCACCAAATTTCGTTCTTCTAGGTTAAACCGTTCCTTTGCAGTAACCGTTTTCATGTTTAGGTTTCACTCTGTTTTCTCCTATATGGATACATGTAGTTGGAAACTCTAAATCAAACACGGTTTGTGCTAGTTCTTTGAAACTTGGCACAATAATGTAGTTCCAAGTTCTATCGCTATGGTTTGTGTGCTATTGAAGTAGCCCCAAGCAGAGACTGACGAGAATCCCTTTCATTGAAAGGGGTTGCCAAGCTTCCAAAAACTGCGAGTTTCCTGAAATCTCAGCAAACATTTTTTCACCCAATCCTGATGATACTTGCAGGTAGTGATCAGTACACGAATCTCACTTGGCTCACTAAATTTCGTTCTTCTATGTTAAAACCGTTCCTTTGCAGTAACCGTTTTCATGTTTAGGTTTCACTCTGTTTTCTCCTATATGGATACATGTATTTGGAACTCTAAATCAAACACGGTTTGTGCTAGCTCTTTGAAACTTGGCACAATAATGTAGTTCCAAGTTCTATCGCTATGGTTTGTGTGCTATTGAAGTAGCCCCAAGCAGAGACTGACGAGAATCACTTTCATTGAAAGGGGTTGCCAGGCTTCCAAAAATCTGCGAGTTTCCTGACATCTCAGCAAACATTTTTTCACCCAATCTTGATGATACTTCCATTTAATGATCAGTACACCAATCCCACATGGCTCGCCAAATTTCGTTCTTCTAGGTTAAACCGTTCCTTTGCAGTAACCGTTTTCATGTTTAGGTTTCACTCTGTTTTCTGCTATATGGATAAATGTAGTTGGAACCCTAAATCAAACACGGTTTGTGCTAGCTCTTTGAAGCTTGGCACAATAATGTAGTTCCAAGTTCTATCGCTATGGTTTTGTGTGCTATTGAAGTAGCCCCAAGCAGAGACTGACGAGAATCCCTTCATTGAAAGGGGTTGCCAAGCTTCCAAAAAACTACGAGTTTCCTGAAATCTCAGCAAACATTTTTCCACCCAATCTTGATGATACTTCCATTTAAAGATCAGTACACCAATCCCACTTGGCTCACCAAATTTCGTTCTTCTAGGTTAAACCGTTCCTTTGCAGTAACCGTTTTCATGTTTAGGTTTCACTCTGTTTTCTCCTATATGGATACATGTAGTTGGAACTCTAAATCAAACACGGTTTGTGCTAGCTCTTTGAAACTTGGCACAATAATGTAGTTCCAAGTTCTATCGCTATGGTTTGTGTGCTATTGAAGTAGCCCCAAGCAGAGATGGACGAGAATCCCTTTCATTGAAAGGGGTTCCCAAGCTTGCAAAATACTAGGAGTTTCCTGAAATCTCAGCAAACATTTTTTCACCCAATCTTGATGATAGTTCCATTTAATGATCAGTACACCAATCCCACTTGGCTCACCAAATTTCGTTCTTCTAGGATAAACCGTTCCTTTGCAGTAACCGTTTTCATGTTTAGGTTTCACTCTGTTTTCTCCTATATGGATACATGTAGTTGGAACTCTAAATCAAACACGGTTTGTGCTAGCTCTTTGAAACTTGGCACAATAATGTAGTTCCAAGTTCTATCGCTATGGTTTGTGTGCTATTGAAGTAGCCCCAAGCAGAGACTGACGAGAATCCCTTTCATTGAAAGGGGTTGCCAAGCTTCCAAAAAACTACGAGTTTCCTGAAATCTCAGCAAACATTTTTTCACCCAATCTTGATGATACTTCCATTTAGTGATCAGTACACCAATCCCACTTGGCTCACCAAATTTCGTTCTTCTAGGTTAAACCGTTCCTTTGCAGTAACCGTTTTCATGTTTAGGTTTCACTCTGTTTTCTCCTATATGGATACATGTAGTTGGAACTCTAAATCAAACACGGTTTGTGCTAGCTCTTTGAAACTTGGCACAATAATGTAGTTCCAAGTTCTATCGCTATGGTTTGTGTGCTATTGAAGTAGCCCCAAGCAGAGACTGACGAGAATCCCTTTCATTGAAAGGGGTTGCCAAGCTTCCAAAAACTGCGAGTTTCCTGAAATCTCAGCAAACATTTTTTCACCCAATCCTGATGATACTTGCAGGTAGTGATCAGTACACGAATCTCACTTGGCTCACTAAATTTCGTTCTTCTATGTTAAACCGTTCCTTTGCAGTAACCGTTTTCATGTTTAGGTTTCACTCTGTTTTCTCCTATATGGATACATGTAGTTGGAACTCTAAATCAAACACGGTTTGTGCTAGCTCTTTGAAACTTGGCACAATAATGTAGTTCCAAGTTCTATCGCTATGGTTTGTGTGCTATTGAAGTAGCCCCAAGCAGAGACTGACGAGAATCCCTTTCATTGAAAGGGGTTGCCAAGCTTCCAAAAAACTACGAGTTTCCTGAAATCTCAGCAAACATTTTTTCATCCAATCTTGATGATACTTCCATTTAATGATCAGTACACCAATCCCACTTGGCTCACAAAATTTCGTTCTTCTAGGTTAAACCGTTCCTTTGCAGTAACCGTTTTCATGTTTAGGTTTCACTCTGTTTTCTCCTATATGGATACATGTAGTTGGAACTCTAAATCAAACACGGTTTGTGCTAGCTCTTTGAAACTTGGCACAATAATGTAGTTCCAAGTTCTATCGCTATGGTTTGTGTGCTATTGAAGTTGCCCCAAGCAGAGACTGACGAGAATCCCTTTCATTGAAAGGGGTTGCCAAGCTTGCAAAAAACTGCGAGTTTCCTGATCTCAGCAAGCATTTTTTCACCCAATCCTGATGATACTTGCAGGTAGTGATCAGTACACGAATCTCACTTGGCTCACTAAATTTGGTTCTTCTAGGTTAAACCGTTGCTTTGCAGTAACCGTTTTCATGTTTAGGTTTCACTCTGTTTTCTCCTATATGGATACATGTATTTGGAACTCTAAATCAAACACGGTTTGTGCTAGCTCTTTGAAACTTGGCACAATAATGTAGTTCCAAGTTCTATCGCTATGGTTTGTGTGCTATTGAAGTAGCCCCAAGCAGAGACTGACGAGAATCACTTTCATTGAAAGGGGTTGCCAGGCTTCCAAAAATCTGCGAGTTTCCTGACATCTCAGCAAACATTTTTTCACCCAATCTTGATGATACTTCCATTTAATGATCAGTACACCAATCCCACATGGCTCGCCAAATTTCGTTCTTCTAGGTTAAACCGCTCCTTTGCAGTAACCGTTTTCATGTTTAGGTTTCACTCTGTTTTCTGCTATATGGATACATGTAGTTGGAACCCTAAATCAAACACGGTTTGTGCTAGCTCTTTGAAGCTTGGCACAATAATGTAGTTCCAAGTTCTATCGCTATGGTTTGTGTGCTATTGAAATAGCCCCAAGCAGAGACTGACGAGAATCCCTTTCATTGAAAGGGGTTGCGAAGCTTGCAAAATACTACGAGTTTCCTGAAATCTCAGCAAACATTTTTTCACCCAATCCTGATGATACTTGCAGGTAGTGATCAGTACACGAATCTCACTTGGCTCACTAAATTTCGTTCTTCTAGGTTAAACCGTTCCTTTGCAGTAACCGTTTTCATGTTTAGGTTTCACTCTGTTTTCTCCTATATGGATACATGTAGTTGGAACTCTAAATCAAACACGGTTTGTGCTAGCTCTTTGAAACTTGGCACAATAATGTAGTTCCAAGTTCTATCGCTATGGTTTGTGTGCTATTGAAGTAGCCCCAAGCAGAGACTGACGAGAATCCCTTTCATTGAAAGGGGTTGCCAAGCTTCCAAAAAACTACGACTTTCCTGAAATCTCAGCAAACATTTTTTCACCCAATCTTGATGATACTTCCATTTAATGATCAGTACACCAATCCCACTTGGCTCACCAAATTTCGTTCTTCTCAGTTAAACCGTTCCTTTGCAGTAACCGTTTTCATGTTTAGGTTTCACTCTGTTTTCTCCTATATGGATACATGTAGGTGGAACTCTAAATCAAACACGGTTTGTGCTAGCTCTTTGAAGCTTGGCACAATAATGTAGTTCCAAGTTCTATCGCTATGGTTTGTGTGCTATTGAAGTAGCCCCAAGCAGAGACTGACGAGAATCCCTTTCATTGAAAGGGGTTGCCAAGCTTCCAAAAAACTGCGAGTTTCCTGAAATCTCAGCAAACATTTTTTCACCCAATCTTGATGATACTTGCAGGTAGTGATCAGTACACGAATCTCACTTGGCTCACTAAATTTCGTTCTTCTAGGTTAAACCGTTCCTTTGCAGTAACCGTTTTCATGTTTAGGTTTCACTCTGTTTTCTCCTATATGGATACATGTAGTTGGAACTCTAAATCGAGCACGGTTTGTGCTAGCTCTTTGAAGCTTGGCACAGTAATGTAGTTCCACGTTCGATCGCTATGGTTTGTGTGCTATTGAAGTAGCCCCAAGTAGAGACTGAGGAGAATCCCTTTCATTGAAAGGGGTTGCCAAGCTTGCAAAATACTACGAGTTTCCTGAAATCTCAGCAAACATTTTTTCACCCAATCTTGATGATACTTGCAGGTAGGGATCAGTACACGAATCTTACTTGGCTCACCAAATTTCGTTCTTCTAAGTTAAATCGTTCCTTTCCAATAACCGTTTTCATGTTTAGGTTTCATTCTGTTTTCTCCTATATGGATACATGTAGTTGGAACTCTATATCAAACACGGTTTGTGCTAGCTCTTTGAAACTTGGCACAATAATGCAGTTCCAAGTTCTATCGCTATGGTTTGTGTGCTATTGAAGTAGCCCCAAGCAGAGACTGACGAGAATCACTTTCATTGAAAGGGCTTGGCAGGCTTCCATAAAACTGCGAGTTTCCTGAAATCTCAGCAAACATTTTTTCACCCAGTCTTGATGATACTTGCAGGTAGTGATCAGTACACGAATCTTACTTGGCTCACCAAATTTCGTTCTTCTAGGTTAAACCGTTCCTTTGCAGTAACTGTTTTCATGTTTAGGTTTCACTCTGTTTTCTCCTATATGGATACATGTAGTTGGAACTCTAAATCAAACACGGTTTGTGCTAGCTCTTTGAAGCTTGGCACAATAATGTAGTTCCAAGTTCTATCGCTATGGTTTGTGTGCTATTGAAGTAGCCCCAAGCAGAGACTGACGAGAATCCCTTTCATTGAAAGGGGTTGCCAAGCTTCCAAAAAACTGCGAGTTTCCTGCAATCTCAGCAAACATTTTTTCACCCAATCTTGATGATACTTGCAGGTAGTGATCAGTACACGAATCTCACTTGGCTCACTAAATTTCGTTCTTCTAGGTTAAACCGTTCCTTTGCAGTAACCGTTTTCATGTTTAGGTTTCACTCTGTTTTCTCCTATATGGATACATGTAGTTGGAACCCTAAATCAAACACGGTTTGTGCTAGCTCTTTGAAACTTGGCACAATAATGTAGTTCCAAGTTCTATCGCTATGGTTTGTGTGCTATTGAAGTAGCCCCAAGCAGAGACTGACGAGAATCCCTTTCATTGAAAGGGGTTGCCAAGCTTCCAAAAAACTACGAGTTTCCTGAAATCTCAGCAAACATTTTTCCACCCAATCTTGATGATACTTCCATTTAAAGATCAGTACACCAATCCCACTTGGCTCACCAAATTTCGTTCTTCTAGGTTAAACCGTTCCTTTGCAGTAACCGTTTTCATGTTTAGGTTTCACTCTGTTTTCTCCTATATGGATACATGTAGTTGGAACTCTAAATCAAACACGGTTTGTGCTAGCTCTTTGAAACTTGGCACAATAATGTAGTTCCAAGTTCTATCGCTATGGTTTGTGTGCTATTGAAGTAGCCCCAAGCAGAGACTGACGAGAATCCCTTTCATTGAAAGGGGTTGCCAAGCTTCCAAAAAACTGCGAGTTTCCTGCAATCTCAGCAAACATTTTTTCACCCAATCTTGATGATACTTGCAGGTAGTGATCAGTACACGAATCTCACTTGGCTCACTAAATTTCGTTCTTCTAGGTTAAACCGTTCCTTTGCAGTAACCGTTTTCATGTTTAGGTTTCACTCTGTTTTCTCCTATATGGATACATGTAGTTGGAACCCTAAATCAAACACGGTTTGTGCTAGCTCTTTGAAACTTGGCACAATAATGTAGTTCCAAGTTCTATCGCTATGGTTTGTGTGCTATTGAAGTAGCCCCAAGCAGAGACTGACGAGAATCCCTTTCATTGAAAGGGGTTGCCAAGCTTCCAAAAAACTACGAGTTTCCTGAAATCTCAGCAAACATTTTTCCACCCAATCTTGATGATACTTCCATTTAAAGATCAGTACACCAATCCCACTTGGCTCACCAAATTTCGTTCTTCTAGGTTAAACCGTTCCTTTGCAGTAACCGTTTTCATGTTTAGGTTTCACTCTGTTTTCTCCTATATGGATACATGTAGTTGGAACTCTAAATCAAACACGGTTTGTGCTAGCTCTTTGAAACTTGGCACAATAATGTAGTTCCAAGTTCTATCGCTATGGTTTGTGTGCTATTGAAGTAGCCCCAAGCAGAGACGGACGAGAATCCCTTTCATTGAAAGGGGTTCCCAAGCTTGCAAAATACTAGGAGTTTCCTGAAATCTCAGCAAACATTT
Source organism: Urocitellus parryii (assembly GCF_045843805.1). Lineage (NCBI taxonomy): Eukaryota > Metazoa > Chordata > Mammalia > Rodentia > Sciuridae > Urocitellus > Urocitellus parryii. Next base: position 5,272 of record NW_027551898.1, on the reverse strand, counting down.
TTTCACCCAATCTTGATGATACTTCCATTTAATGATCAGTACACCAATCCCACTTGGCTCACCAAATTTCGTTCTTCTAGTTTAAACCGTTCCTTTGCAGTAACCGTTTTCATGTTTAGGTTTCACTCTGTTTTCTCCTATATGGATATATGTAATTGGAACTCTAAATCAAACACGGTTTGTGCTAGCTCTTTGAAACTTGGCACAATAATGTAGTTCCAAGTTCTATCGCTATGGTTTGTGTGCTATTGAAGTAGCCCCAAGCAGAGACTGACGAGAATCACTTTCATTGAAAGTGGTTGCCAGGCTTCCAAAAAACTGCGAGTTTCCTGAAATCTCAGCAAACATTTTTTCACCCAGTCTTGATGATACTTCCATTTAATGATCAGGACACCAATCCCACTTGGCTCACCAAATTTCGTTCTTCTAGGTTAAACCGTTCCTTTGCAGTAACCGTTTTCATGTTTAGGTTTCACTCTGTTTTCTCCTATATGGATACATGTAGTTGGAACTCTAAATCAAACACGGTTTGTGCTAGCTCTTTGAAACTTGGCACAGTAATGTAGTTCCAAGTTCTATCGCTATGGTTTGTGTGCTATTGAAGTAGCCCCAAGCAGAGACTGACGAGAATCCCTTTCATTGAAAGGGGTTGCCAAGCTTCCAAAAAACTGCGAGTTTCCTGAAATCTCAGCAAATATTTTTTCACCCAATCCTGATGATACTTGCAGGTAGTGATCAGTACACGAATCTCACTTGGCTCACTAAATTTGGTTCTTCTAGGTTAAACCGTTCCTTTGCAGTCACCGTTTTCATGTTTAGGTTTCACTCTGTTTTCTCCTATATGGATACATGTAGTTGGAACTCTAAATCAAACACGGTTTGTGCTAGCTCTTTGAAACTTGGCACAATAATGTAGTTCCAAGTTCTATCGCTATGGTTTGTGTGCTATTGAAGTAGCCCCAAGCAGAGACTGACGAGAATCCCTTTCATTGAAAGGGGTTGCCAAGCTTCCAAAAAACTACGAGTTTCCTGAAATCTCAGCAAACATTTTTTCACCCAATCTTGATGATACTTCCATTTAGTGATCAGTACACCAATCCCACTTGGCTCACCAAATTTCGTTCTTCTAGGTTAAACCGTTCCTTTGCAGTAACCGTTTTCATGTTTAGGTTTCACTCTGTTTTCTCCTATATGGATACATGTAGTTGGAACTCTAAATCAAACACGGTTTGTGCTAGCTCTTTGAAACTTGGCACAATAATGTAGTTCCAAGTTCTATCGCTATGGTTTGTGTGCTATTGAAGTAGCCCCAAGCAGAGACTGACGAGAATCCCTTTCATTGAAAGGGGTTGCCAAGCTTCCAAAAACTGCGAGTTTCCTGAAATCTCAGCAAACATTTTTTCACCCAATCCCGATGATACTTGCAGGTAGTGATCAGTACACGAATCTCACTTGGCTCACTAAATTTCGTTCTTCTATGTTAAACCGTTCCTTTGCAGTAACCGTTTTCATGTTTAGGTTTCACTCTGTTTTCTCCTATATGGATACATGTAGTTGGAACTCTAAATCAAACACGGTTTGTGCTAGCTCTTTGAAACTTGGCACAATAATGTAGTTCCAAGTTCTATCGCTATGGTTTGTGTGCTATTGAAGTAGCCCCAAGCAGAGACTGACGAGAATCCCTTTCATTGAAAGGGGTTGCCAAGCTTCCAAAAAACTACGAGTTTCCTGAAATCTCAGCAACCATTTTTTCATCCAATCTTGATGATACTTCCATTTAATGATCAGTACACCAATCCCACTTGGCTCACCAAATTTCGTTCTTCTAGGTTAAACCGTTCCTTTGCAGTAACCGTTTTCATGTTTAGGTTTCACTCTGTTTTCTCCTATATGGATACATGTAGTTGGAACTCTAAATCAAACACGGTTTGTGCTAGCTCTTTGAAACTTGGCGCAATAATGTAGTTCCAAGTTCTATCGCTATGGTTTGTGTGCTATTGAAGTTGCCCCAAGCAGAGACTGACGAGAATCCCTTTCATTGAAAGGGGTTGCCAAGCTTGCAAAAAACTGCGAGTTTCCTGAAATCTCAGCAAGCATTTTTTCACCCAATCCTGATGATACTTGCAGGTAGTGATCTGTACACGAATCTCACTTGGCTCACTAAATTTGGTTCTTCTAGGTTAAACCGTTGCTTTGCAGTAACCGTTTTCATGTTTAGGTTTCACTCTGTTTTCTCCTATATGGATACATGTATTTGGAACTCTAAATCAAACACGGTTTGTGCTAGCTCTTTGAAACTTGGCACATGTAGTTCCAAGTTCTATCGCTATGGTTTGTGTGCTATTGAAGTAGCCCCAAGCAGAGACTGACGAGAATCACTTTCATTGAAAGGGGTTGCCAGGCTTCCAAAAATCTGCGAGTTTCCTGACATCTCAGCAAACATTTTTTCACCCAATCTTGATGATACTTCCATTTAATGATCAGTACACCAATCCCACATGGCTCGCCAAATTTCGTTCTTCTAGGTTAAACCGTTCCTTTGCAGTAACCGTTTTCATGTTTAGGTTTCACTCTGTTTTCTGCTATATGGATACATGTAGTTGGAACCCTAAATCAAACACGGTTTGTGCTAGCTCTTTGAAGCTTGGCACAATAATGTAGTTCCAAGTTCTATCGCTATGGTTTGTGTGCTATTGAAGTAGCCCCAAGCAGAGACTGACGAGAATCCCTTTCATTGAAAGGGGTTGCCAAGCTTCCAAAAAACTACGAGTTTCCTGAAATCTCAGCAAACATTTTTCCACCCAATCTTGATGATACTTCCATTTAAAGATCAGTACACCAATCCCACTTGGCTCACCAAATTTCGTTCTTCTAGGTTAAACCGTTCCTTTGCAGTAACCGTTTTCATGTTTAGGTTTCACTCTGTTTTCTCCTATATGGATACATGTAGTTGGAACTCTAAATCAAACACGGTTTGTGCTAGCTCTTTGAAACTTGGCACAATAATGTAGTTCCAAGTTCTATCGCTATGGTTTGTGTGCTATTGAAGTAGCCCCAAGCAGAGATGGACGAGAATCCCTTTCATTGAAAGGGGTTCCCAAGCTTGCAAAATACTAGGAGTTTCCTGAAATCTCAGCAAACATTTTTTCACCCAATCTTGATGATACTTCCATTTAATGATCAGTACACCAATCCCACTTGGCTCACCAAATTTCGTTCTTCTAGGTTAAACCGTTCCTTTGCAGTAACCGTTTTCATGTTTAGGTTTCACTCTGTTTTCTCCTATATGGATACATGTAGTTGGAACTCTAAATCAAACACGGTTTGTGCTAGCTCTTTGAAACTTGGCACAGTAATGTAGTTCCAAGTTCTATCGCTATGGTTTGTGTGCTATTGAAGTAGCCCCAAGCAGAGACTGACGAGAATCACTTTCATTGAAAGGGGTTGCCAGGCTTTCAAAAAACTGCGAGTTTCCTGAAATCTCAGCAAACATTTTTTCACCCAGTCTTGATGATACTTCCATTTAATGATCAGGACACCAATCCCACTTGGCTCACCAAATTTCGTTTTTCTAGGTGAAACCGCTCCTTTGCAGTAACCGTTTTCATGTTTAGGTTTCACTCTGATTTCTCCTATATGGATACATGTAGTTGGATCTCTAAATCAAACACGGTTTGTGCTAGCTCTTTGAAACTTGGCACAATAATGTAGTTCCAAGTTCTATCGCTATGGTTTGTGTGCTATTGAAATAGCCCCAAGCAGAGACTGACGAGAATCCCTTTCATTGAAAGGGTTGCGAAGCTTGCAAAATACTACGAGTTTCCTGAAATCTCAGCAAACATTTTTTCACCCAATCCTGATGATACTTGCAGGTAGTGATCAGTACACGAATCTCACTTGGCTCACTAAATTTCGTTCTTCTAGGTTAAACCGTTCCTTTGCAGTAACCGTTTTCATGTTTAGGTTTCACTCTGTTTTCTCCTATATGGATACATGTAGTTGGAACTCTAAATCAAACACGGTTTGTGCTAGCTCTTTGAAACTTGGCACAATAATGTAGTTCCAAGTTCTATCGCTATGGTTTGTGTGCTATTGAAGTAGCCCCAAGCAGAGACTGACGAGAATCCCTTTCATTGAAAGGGGTTGCCAAGCTTCCAAAAAACTACGAGTTTCCTGAAATCTCAGCAAACATTTTTTCACCCAATCTTGATGATACTTCCATTTAATGATCAGTACACCAATCCCACTTGGCTCACCAAATTTCGTTCTTCTCAGTTAAACCGTTCCTTTGCAGTAACCGTTTTCATGTTTAGGTTTCACTCTGTTTTCTCCTATATGGATACATGTAGGTGGAACTCTAAATCAAACACGGTTTGTGCTAGCTCTTTGAAGCTTGGCACAATAATGTAGTTCCAAGTTCTATCGCTATGGTTTGTGTGCTATTGAAGTAGCCCCAAGCAGAGACTGACGAGAATCCCTTTCATTGAAAGGGGTTGCCAAGCTTCCAAAAAACTGCGAGTTTCCTGAAATCTCAGCAAACATTTTTTCACCCAATCTTGATGATACTTGCAGGTAGTGATCAGTACACGAATCTCACTTGGCTCACTAAATTTCGTTCTTCTAGGTTAAACCGTTCCTTTGCAGTAACCGTTTTCATGTTTAGGTTTCACTCTGTTTTCTCCTATATGGATACATGTAGTTGGAACTCTAAATCGAACACGGTTTGTGCTAGCTCTTTGAAGCTTGGCACAATAATGTAGTTCCACGTTCGATCGCTATGGTTTGTGTGCTATTGAAGTAGCCCCAAGTAGAGACTGAGGAGAATCCCTTTCATTGAAAGGGGTTGCCAAGCTTGCAAAATACTACGAGTTTCCTGAAATCTCAGCAAACATTTTTTCACCCAATCTTGATGATACTTGCAGGTAGGGATCAGTACACGAATCTTACTTGGCTCACCAAATTTCGTTCTTCTAAGTTAAACCGTTCCTTTGCAATAACCGTTTTCATGTTTAGGTTTCACTCTGTTTTCTCCTATATGGATACATGTAGTTGGAACTCTATATCAAACACGGTTTGTGCTAGCTCTTTGAAACTTGGCACAATAATGCAGTTCCAAGTTCTATCGCTATGGTTTGTGTGCTATTGAAGTAGCCCCAAGCAGAGACTGACGAGAATCACTTTCATTGAAAGGGCTTGGCAGGCTTCCATAAAACTGAGAGTTTCCTGAAATCTCAGCAAACATTTTTTCACCCAGTCTTGATGATACTTGCAG
>NW_027551897.1:0-65713 GCF_045843805.1 Urocitellus parryii | reverse complement strand
AGAATTCTTCAGCTCATTTCACTTCTGTCATTGTTCTATGGGCCAAACATTCACAGGACTTCATCCCAGAGTTGTCTCAACTTTTGGACCCTTCCCTCCATTCCCTATAGTGAACTGCAAAAGTCTTACTTTTACACCTCTGACTCACCACAGGCAGGTGTGTTACTGTCTCAGATTCAAAAGGCATGTTTGCAGGAAAGGCAAAACACGCTAAGCAAAGTATGTTCCCCGAGAAACTGATGACCCAGATCAGTTGTAGATATGCGCATATGCCTTCAAGGAAGGCCTTCAATTTTCAGCTTTGGGTTTTCGAAACAATCGTATTCATTTTTTTTTTTTTTAAGAGTTGAACACTACAAACACAACCAGGAAGAACCAGATGTGAAGGACAGTCCCAAATTTAATACTTTATTTCCCACACAGCTTTAACGGCATCAATTGCAAAGTACGTTATTGAAATTTTGGTGAAATATGAAATTTTTGGTGCAATTGAAATATCCCTTGAATTCACACCCCGGCAGTCCTCTATAATCCAACTTGCAAACTGTCACTAATAGAATCAGGAGTAGAGGTCTGCCGTTTTTTCCCCGTTCCTCTTCAGCATTTTGAAGAAGATTGAGAGTAGACAGCCACGCTCCTTCTAATATTCCATAGAATTCACTGATGAAACTGCTATGGCCCGAACTTTTACTTATTAGTGTTTCCTCCACCCCCACCCCCGCACCCCGCCCCCGCCCCGTGATGGACAGTTAACCCAGGTGGGGCCTCAGACAAATGCTCTCTACCACTCACGTGTATCTCCAGCCTCACCTTGTGTTTGCTTCCTGATTTAATGGCAATCAAGTGGTAGATTTTGTTCAGGTGTTCTTGTTGATTCAGTGTTGGTAGCCCTCTTTACTGTTAGCATTCATTCAACTTGATGGGATTGGGACATGCCAATGACTAAGACCCTTCTGGCGGTGTCTAGTAATCATGGGCATGTGGGATAGCAACTGAAGTGCAGACCCTCCCTAAAGTTGGGCAGCATCATCTAGGATGGTGGCTTGCTTGGAATCAATGTTGAAAGAACAAGGAAGCAGCAGCAGATGCCAGTGCTTCTCTTCTTGATGGCTGCTGCCATCACTTGAGGATATCTGACTCTTGCTTCTTCACTCCTGCAAAGTGGACTGTGCCAGGGATTGTCCAGGGAGTTTCCAGAAGCCTGGGGTAGTAATGAATTCATCACTTTATTTATTTATTTATGTATTCATGTATTTGTTTGTCTATTTATTTGTTTGTTTATTTGTTTGTTTGTTTGTTTATTTGGTTTGTTTGTCATTTATTTATTGAATTATTTATTCACTCCACCAGGGTGTAATGGCGCTTTCCAATGGCCAACTTGATGAGATTAAGAGATGCAGAGGATCAAGGGGCTCATGGGTGTGTCAGTGAGGGTGTGCCTGGACAGGATTGGCATGTGGGATAGCCAATGGAAACAAAGACCCTCCCTAAGCAAGGGCAGCACCATCCAATAAGAGGATGGCTTGGATAGAATAAAAGTGGGAAGACCAAGCAAAGCAGCAGCAGATGCAAGCGGATTCCTCTTGAACAGTTCCTGATCGCTGCTGTGATTGAATGTCGGACTCTTGCTTCTTCTCTCTCCCAAAGGCAGGCTGTGCCAGCGATTCTCCAGAAGCCTTTGGCCTACTACGAGGGGAGCACCCTGATCTCTCTTGTTCTGGGGATTTATCTGCTTGTTCTTCCAGCTCTCCAGCCTACAGACTGCCATTTTGGACTATCCAGCTTCTGGTGCGTAAGCCAACCCAGTGAGTCTCCTTTTCATCACCAAACTTCCTGTTGATTCTGTTCCTCTCGAGAACCCTAATGCAGAGGGATTGAGCCCAAACTGCTTCACCACGGGGCCACATCCTCAGCATTTTTTTGTAGCTAGCTCAATTGCTGAGGCTGGCTTTGAACTTGCAATCCTCCAGCCTCAGCCTCCTCCCAAGGCGAACTCACAGTCTCTCTCCCATCTCTCCCTCTCTATTACTCCCTCTTCTCTCACTTTCCCTCCTTGGAGACCAGGGGAGTCAGGTGTGGGTCATGGCCACCAGTGGTGGGGATCCCGGGAATTTAGAAAGTGGTTTGAAACCTATCTATCAACAACATGGATTCAATCCAACAGGACATCCAAGATGATTGAATTTGCCCTTCAGCAGAAATGTACCCATGACATCCTGTCTCCACAAGTTCCACACCCTGTGTTTCAGGTCAAGAGGAGCCCAGGAGAGTAGGAATTATCTTGCAAGCGGTCTCTGAAGCCTTTTGCCCCTGTGAGAGTCTGCAGCTTTGGAGAAGCATTTTCCCTGCTGTGTGAGGGAGGCCTGGGATTGTGGAGAATATGCTCCAGGGCCCCAGGCACTGCCAGCCGTTGAGGAAGCAGATGCTGGGCCCTGGCCTCTGCCTTTGTATCCCAGGCTGGGCTTCCTGTCTGGGGATCAGCAGGACTTCAACCGTGAAGCACTTTTACCACCCTGTGGGTTTCTCAGCTCTGACTGCCCCATCCACGGATCCGGATCGCACAGCACTTTGAGAAGAGGCCCAGAGCTGCCTGCCTGCCTGCCCTGGCCCAAAGCCTCAGACCCAGCAGGAGACACCGGCCCCACCAGGAGAGTTGGACGCCTCTAAGGAACCAGGAAGACCGGTGCCCAGGCTGCCCCATTGGACCAAGGGATCCCGCGATTGCCCACACTCTTTCCAGCATTTTGCTGTGCGGGTGCCAGGAGCCTCTGCCTGAGGTTTCCACTCCCATGCACAGGCTTTACCTTGGAAGGCTCTGGACTCCAGGCTGCCTGCCTTTGGCGTGAGAGCACTGGCGTCTCCGTGAACATGCTGCAATGGATGATCCTCTGAGAAGAAACCCTGTTCAAATAGACAATTCTCAGATTAGCAGTCCAGGGAGAAGTTTATGGCTTCTTGGATTTTCGTGAAATTTTCTGTCCCTTGTATAATAAAATCACGGAAACCATCCTTTTCCACGAGTGTGCTTGATTTGGAGATGGGGAAATGAAAGGTGGGTTGGCTGGATGCCAGCATGGGCCCTGTGCAGGTGTCTTTCCTTGGCGGGAAAAGGGATGGATGCTGGGGTCCACACAGGGTTCTCCCCCTTGCCTGTTAATCCTGCCCAGTATCAATGCATGGTAAATGTTCATGACAAGAATTCTTCAGCTCATTTCACTTCTGTCATTGTTCTGGGGCCAAACATTCACAGGACTTCATCCCAGAGTTGTCTCAACTTTTGGACCCCTTCCCTCCATTCCCTATAGTGAACTGCAAAAGTCTTACTTTTACACCTCTGACTCACCACAGGCAGGTGTGTTACTGTCTCAGATTCAAAAGGCATGTTTGCAGGAAAGGCAAAACACGCTAAGCAAAGTATGTTCCCCGAGAAACTGATGACCCAGATCAGTTGTAGATATGCGCATATGCCTTCAAGGAAGGCCTTCAATTTTCAGCTTTGGGTTTTCGAAACAATCGTATTCATTTTTTTTTTTTTTAAGAGTTGAACACTACAAACACAACCAGGAAGAACCAGATGTGAAGGACAGTCCCAAATTTAATACTTTATTTCCCACACAGCTTTAACGGCATCAATTGCAAAGTACGTTATTGAAATTTTGGTGAAATATGAAATTTTGGTGCAATTGAAATATCCCTTGAATTCACACCCCGGCAGTCCTCTATAATCCAACTTGCAAACTGTCACTAATAGAATCAGGAGTAGAGGTCTGCCGTTTTTTCCCCGTTCCTCTTCAGGATTTTGAAAGAAGATTGAGAGTAGACAGCCACGCTCCTTCTAATATTCCATAGAATTCACTGATGAAACTGCTATGGCCCGAACTTTTACTTATTAGTGTTTCCTCCCACCCCCACCCCCGCACCCCGCCCCCGCCCCGTGATGGACAGTTAACCCAGGTGGGGCCTCAGACAAATGCTCTCTACCACTCACGTGTATCCCCAGCCTCACCTTGTGTTTGCTTCCTGATTTAATGGCAATCAAGTGGTAGATTTGTTCAGGTGTTCTTGTTGATTCAGTGTTGGTAGCCCTCTTTACTGTTAGCATTCATTCAACTTGATGGGATTGGGACATGCCAATGACTAAGACCCTTCTGGCGGTGTCTAGTAATCATGGGCATGTGGGAAAGCAACTGAAGTGCAGACCCTCCCTAAAGTTGGGCAGCATCATCCAATAGGATGGTGGCTTGCTTGGAATCAATGTTGAAAGAACAAGGAAGCAGCAGCAGATGCCAGTGCTTCTCTTCTTGATGGCTGCTGCCATCACTTGAGGATATCTGACTCTTGCTTCTTCACTCCTGCAAAGTGGACTGTGCCAGGGATTGTCCAGGGAGTTTCCAGAAGCCTGGGGTAGTAATGAATTCATCACTTTATTTATTTATTTATGTATTCATGTATTTGTTTGTCTATTTATTTGTTTGTTTATTTGTTTGTTTGTTTGTTTATTTGTTTGTTTGTTCATTTATTTATTGAATTATTTATTCACTCCACCAGGGTGTAATGGCGCTTTCCAATGGCCAACTTGATGAGATTAAGAGATGCAGAGGATCAAGGGGCTCATGGGTGTGTCAGTGAGGGTGTGCCTGGACAGGATTGGCATGTGGGATAGCCAATGGAAACAAAGACCCTCCCTAAGCATGGGCAGCACCATCCAATAAGAGGATGGCTTGGATAGAATAAAAGTGGGAAGACCAAGCAAAGCAGCAGCAGATGCAAGCGGATTCCTCTTGAACAGTTCCTGATCGCTGCTGTGATTGAATGTCGGACTCTTGCTTCTTCTCTCTCCCAAAGCAGGCTGTGCCAGCGATTCTCCAGAAGCCTTTGGCCTACTACGAGGGGAGCACCCTGATCTCTCTTGTTCTGGGGATTTATCTGCTTGTTCTTCCAGCTCTCCAGCCTACAGACTGCCATTTTGGACTATCCAGCTTCTGGTGCGTAAGCCAACCCAGTGAGTCTCCTTTTCATCACCAAACTTCCTGTTGATTCTGTTCCTCTCGAGAACCCTAATGCAGAGGGATTGAGCCCAAACTGCTTCACCACGGGGCCACATCCTCAGCATTTTTTTGTAGCTAGCTCAATTGCTGAGGCTGGCTTTGAACTTGCAATCCTCCAGCCTCAGCCTCCTCCAAGGCGAACTCACAGTCTCTCTCCATCTCTCCCTCTCTATTACTCCCTCTTCTCTCACTTTCCCTCCTTGGAGACCAGGGGAGTCAGGTGTGGGTCATGGCCACCAGTGGTGGGGATCCCGGGAATTTAGAAAGTGGTTTGAAACCTATCTATCAACAACATGGATTCAATCCAACAGGGACATCCAAGATGATTGAATTTGCCCTTCAGCAGAAATGTACCCATGACATCCTGTCTCCACAAGTTCCACACCCTGTGTTTCAGGTCAAGAGGAGCCCAGGAGAGTAGGAATTATCTTGCAAGCGGTCTCTGAAGCCTTTTGCCCCTGTGAGAGTCTGCAGCTTTGGAGAAGCATTTTCCCTGCTGTGTGAGGGAGGCCTGGGATTGTGGAGAATATGCTCCAGGGCCCCAGGCACTGCCAGCCGTTGAGGAAGCAGATGCTGGGCCCTGGCCTCTGCCTTTGTATCCCAGGCTGGGCTTCCTGTCTGGGGATCAGCAGGACTTCAACCGTGAAGCACTTTTACCACCCTGTGGGTTTCTCAGCTCTGACTGCCCCATCCACGGATCCGGATCGCACAGCACTTTGAGAAGAGGCCCAGAGCTGCCTGCCTGCCTGCCCTGGCCCAAAGCCTCAGACCCAGCAGGAGACACCGGCCCCACCAGGAGAGTTGGACGCCTCTAAGGAACCAGGAAGACCGGTGCCCAGGCTGCCCCATTGGACCAAGGGATCCCGCGATTGCCCACACTCTTTCCAGCATTTTGCTGTGCGGGTGCCAGGAGCCTCTGCCTGAGGTTTCCACTCCCATGCACAGGCTTTACGTTGGAAGGCTCTGGACTCCAGGCTGCCTGCCTTTGGCGTGAGAGCACTGGCGTCTCCGTGAACATGCTGCAATGGATGATCCTCTGAGAAGAAACCCTGTTCAAATAGACAATTCTCAGATTAGCAGTCCAGGGAGAAGTTTATGGCTTCTTGGATTTTCGTGAAATTTTCTGTCCCTTGTATAATAAAATCACGGAAACCATCCTTTTCCACGAGTGTGCTTGATTTGGAGATGGGGAAATGAAAGGTGGGTTGGCTGGATGCCAGCATGGGCCCTGTGCAGGTGTCTTTCCTTGGCGGGAAAAGGGATGGATGCTGGGGTCCACACAGGGTTCTCCCCCTTGCCTGTTAATCCTGCCCAGTATCAATGCATGGTAAATGTTCATGACAAGAATTCTTCAGCTCATTTCACTTCTGTCATTGTTCTGGGGCCAAACATTCACAGGACTTCATCCCAGAGTTGTCTCAACTTTTGGACCCCTTCCCTCCATTCCCTATAGTGAACTGCAAAAGTCTTACTTTTACACCTCTGACTCACCACAGGCAGGTGTGTTACTGTCTCAGATTCAAAAGGCATGTTTGCAGGAAAGGCAAAACACGCTAAGCAAAGTATGTTCCCCGAGAAACTGATGACCCAGATCAGTTGTAGATATGCGCATATGCCTTCAAGGAAGGCCTTCAATTTTCAGCTTTGGGTTTTCGAAACAATCGTATTCATTTTTTTTTTTTTTAAGAGTTGAACACTACAAACACAACCAGGAAGAACCAGATGTGAAGGACAGTCCCAAATTTAATACTTTATTTCCCACACAGCTTTAAGGGCATCAATTGCAAAGTACGTTATTGAAATTTTGGTGAAATATGAAATTTTGGTGCAATTGAAATATCCCTTGAATTCACACCCCGGCAGTCCTCTATAATCCAACTTGCAAACTGTCACTAATAGAATCAGGAGTAGAGGTCTGCCGTTTTTTCCCCGTTCCTCTTCAGGATTTTGAAAGAAGATTGAGAGTAGACAGCCACGCTCCTTCTAATATTCCATAGAATTCACTGATGAAACTGCTATGGCCCGAACTTTTACTTATTAGTGTTTCCTCCCACCCCCACCCCCGCACCCCGCCCCCGCCCCGTGATGGACAGTTAACCCAGGTGGGGCCTCAGACAAATGCTCTCTACCACTCACGTGTATCCCCAGCCTCACCTTGTGTTTGCTTCCTGATTTAATGGCAATCAAGTGGTAGATTTGTTCAGGTGTTCTTGTTGATTCAGTGTTGGTAGCCCTCTTTACTGTTAGCATTCATTCAACTTGATGGGATTGGGACATGCCAATGACTAAGACCCTTCTGGCGGTGTCTAGTAATCATGGGCATGTGGGATAGCAACTGAAGTGCAGACCCTCCCTAAAGTTGGGCAGCATCATCCAATAGGATGGTGGCTTGCTTGGAATCAATGTTGAAAGAACAAGGAAGCAGCAGCAGATGCCAGTGCTTCTCTTCTTGATGGCTGCTGCCATCACTTGAGGATATCTGACTCTTGCTTCTTCACTCCTGCAAAGTGGACTCTGCCAGGGATTGTCCAGGGAGTTTCCAGAAGCCTGGGGTAGTAATGAATTCATCACTTTATTTATTTATTTATGTATTCATGTATTTGTTTGTCTATTTATTTGTTTGTTTATTTGTTTGTTTGTTTGTTTATTTGTTTGTTTGTTCATTTATTTATTGAATTATTTATTCACTCCACCAGGGTGTAATGGCGCTTTCCAATGGCCAACTTGATGAGATTAAGAGATGCAGAGGATCAAGGGGCTCATGGGTGTGTCAGTGAGGGTGTGCCTGGACAGGATTGGCATGTGGGATAGCCAATGGAAACAAAGACCCTCCCTAAGCATGGGCAGCACCATCCAATAAGAGGATGGCTTGGATAGAATAAAAGTGGGAAGACCAAGCAAAGCAGCAGCAGATGCAAGCGGATTCCTCTTGAACAGTTCCTGATCGCTGCTGTGATTGAATGTCGGACTCTTGCTTCTTCTCTCTCCCAAAGCAGGCTGTGCCAGCGATTCTCCAGAAGCCTTTGGCCTACTACGAGGGGAGCACCCTGATCTCTCTTGTTCTGGGGATTTATCTGCTTGTTCTTCCAGCTCTCCAGCCTACAGACTGCCATTTTGGACTATCCAGCTTCTGGTGCGTAAGCCAACCCAGTGAGTCTCCTTTTCATCACCAAACTTCCTGTTGATTCTGTTCCTCTCGAGAACCCTAATGCAGAGGGATTGAGCCCAAACTGCTTCACCACGGGGCCACATCCTCAGCATTTTTTTGTAGCTAGCTCAATTGCTGAGGCTGGCTTTGAACTTGCAATCCTCCAGCCTCAGCCTCCTCCAAGGCGAACTCACAGTCTCTCTCCATCTCTCCCTCTCTATTACTCCCTCTTCTCTCACTTTCCCTCCTTGGAGACCAGGGGAGTCAGGTGTGGGTCATGGCCACCAGTGGTGGGGATCCCGGGAATTTAGAAAGTGGTTTGAAACCTATCTATCAACAACATGGATTCAATCCAACAGGGACATCCAAGATGATTGAATTTGCCCTTCAGCAGAAATGTACCCATGACATCCTGTCTCCACAAGTTCCACACCCTGTGTTTCAGGTCAAGAGGAGCCCAGGAGAGTAGGAATTATCTTGCAAGCGGTCTCTGAAGCCTTTTGCCCCTGTGAGAGTCTGCAGCTTTGGAGAAGCATTTTCCCTGCTGTGTGAGGGAGGCCTGGGATTGTGGAGAATATGCTCCAGGGCCCCAGGCACTGCCAGCCGTTGAGGAAGCAGATGCTGGGCCCTGGCCTCTGCCTTTGTATCCCAGGCTGGGCTTCCTGTCTGGGGATCAGCAGGACTTCAACCGTGAAGCACTTTTACCACCCTGTGGGTTTCTCAGCTCTGACTGCCCCATCCACGGATCCGGATCGCACAGCACTTTGAGAAGAGGCCCAGAGCTGCCTGCCTGCCTGCCCTGGCCCAAAGCCTCAGACCCAGCAGGAGACACCGGCCCCACCAGGAGAGTTGGACGCCTCTAAGGAACCAGGAAGACCGGTGCCCAGGCTGCCCCATTGGACCAAGGGATCCCGCGATTGCCCACACTCTTTCCAGCATTTTGCTGTGCGGGTGCCAGGAGCCTCTGCCTGAGGTTTCCACTCCCATGCACAGGCTTTACGTTGGAAGGCTCTGGACTCCAGGCTGCCTGCCTTTGGCGTGAGAGCACTGGCGTCTCCGTGAACATGCTGCAATGGATGATCCTCTGAGAAGAAACCCTGTTCAAATAGACAATTCTCAGATTAGCAGTCCAGGGAGAAGTTTATGGCTTCTTGGATTTTCGTGAAATTTTCTGTCCCTTGTATAATAAAATCACGGAAACCATCCTTTTCCACGAGTGTGCTTGATTTGGAGATGGGGAAATGAAAGGTGGGTTGGCTGGATGCCAGCATGGGCCCTGTGCAGGTGTCTTTCCTTGGCGGGAAAAGGGATGGATGCTGGGGTCCACACAGGGTTCTCCCCCTTGCCTGTTAATCCTGCCCAGTATCAATGCATGGTAAATGTTCATGACAAGAATTCTTCAGCTCATTTCACTTCTGTCATTGTTCTGGGGCCAAACATTCACAGGACTTCATCCCAGAGTTGTCTCAACTTTTGGACCCCTTCCCTCCATTCCCTATAGTGAACTGCAAAAGTCTTACTTTTACACCTCTGACTCACCACAGGCAGGTGTGTTACTGTCTCAGATTCAAAAGGCATGTTTGCAGGAAAGGCAAAACACGCTAAGCAAAGTATGTTCCCCGAGAAACTGATGACCCAGATCAGTTGTAGATATGCGCATATGCCTTCAAGGAAGGCCTTCAATTTTCAGCTTTGGGTTTTCGAAACAATCGTATTCATTTTTTTTTTTTTAAGAGTTGAACACTACAAACACAACCAGGAAGAACCAGATGTGAAGGACAGTCCCAAATTTAATACTTTATTTCCCACACAGCTTTAACGGCATCAATTGCAAAGTACGTTATTGAAATTTTGGTGAAATATGAAATTTTGGTGCAATTGAAATATCCCTTGAATTCACACCCCGGCAGTCCTCTATAATCCAACTTGCAAACTGTCACTAATAGAATCAGGAGTAGAGGTCTGCCGTTTTTTCCCCGTTCCTCTTCAGGATTTTGAAAGAAGATTGAGAGTAGACAGCCACGCTCCTTCTAATATTCCA
The DNA here is from genome assembly GCF_045843805.1 of Urocitellus parryii. Lineage (NCBI taxonomy): Eukaryota > Metazoa > Chordata > Mammalia > Rodentia > Sciuridae > Urocitellus > Urocitellus parryii. The sequence goes on along the minus strand of NW_027551897.1, from coordinate 55,476 downwards.
TAGAATTCACTGATGAAACTGCTATGGCCCGAACTTTTACTTATTAGTGTTTCCTCCCACCCCCACCCCCGCACCCCGCCCCCGCCCCGTGATGGACAGTTAACCCAGGTGGGGCCTCAGACAAATGCTCTCTACCACTCACGTGTATCCCCAGCCTCACCTTGTGTTTGCTTCCTGATTTAATGGCAATCAAGTGGTAGATTTGTTCAGGTGTTCTTGTTGATTCAGTGTTGGTAGCCCTCTTTACTGTTAGCATTCATTCAACTTGATGGGATTGGGACATGCCAATGACTAAGACCCTTCTGGCGGTGTCTAGTAATCATGGGCATGTGGGATAGCAACTGAAGTGCAGACCCTCCCTAAAGTTGGGCAGCATCATCCAATAGGATGGTGGCTTGCTTGGAATCAATGTTGAAAGAACAAGGAAGCAGCAGCAGATGCCAGTGCTTCTCTTCTTGATGGCTGCTGCCATCACTTGAGGATATCTGACTCTTGCTTCTTCACTCCTGCAAAGTGGACTGTGCCAGGGATTGTCCAGGGAGTTTCCAGAAGCCTGGGGTAGTAATGAATTCATCACTTTATTTATTTATTTATGTATTCATGTATTTGTTTGTCTATTTATTTGTTTGTTTATTTGTTTGTTTGTTTGTTTATTTGTTTGTTTGTTCATTTATTTATTGAATTATTTATTCACTCCACCAGGGTGTAATGGCGCTTTCCAATGGCCAACTTGATGAGATTAAGAGATGCAGAGGATCAAGGGGCTCATGGGTGTGTCAGTGAGGGTGTGCCTGGACAGGATTGGCATGTGGGATAGCCAATGGAAACAAAGACCCTCCCTAAGCAAGGGCAGCACCATCCAATAAGAGGATGGCTTGGATAGAATAAAAGTGGGAAGACCAAGCAAAGCAGCAGCAGATGCAAGCGGATTCCTCTTGAACAGTTCCTGATCGCTGCTGTGATTGAATGTCGGACTCTTGCTTCTTCTCTCTCCCAAAGCAGGCTGTGCCAGCGATTCTCCAGAAGCCTTTGGCCTACTACGAGGGGAGCACCCTGATCTCTCTTGTTCTGGGGATTTATCTGCTTGTTCTTCCAGCTCTCCAGCCTACAGACTGCCATTTTGGACTATCCAGCTTCTGGTGCGTAAGCCAACCCAGTGAGTCTCCTTTTCATCACCAAACTTCCTGTTGATTCTGTTCCTCTCGAGAACCCTAATGCAGAGGGATTGAGCCCAAACTGCTTCACCACGGGGCCACATCCTCAGCATTTTTTTGTAGCTAGCTCAATTGCTGAGGCTGGCTTTGAACTTGCAATCCTCCAGCCTCAGCCTCCTCCAAGGCGAACTCACAGTCTCTCTCCATCTCTCCCTCTCTATTACTCCCTCTTCTCTCACTTTCCCTCCTTGGAGACCAGGGGAGTCAGGTGTGGGTCATGGCCACCAGTGGTGGGGATCCCGGGAATTTAGAAAGTGGTTTGAAACCTATCTATCAACAACATGGATTCAATCCAACAGGGACATCCAAGATGATTGAATTTGCCCTTCAGCAGAAATGTACCCATGACATCCTGTCTCCACAAGTTCCACACCCTGTGTTTCAGGTCAAGAGGAGCCCAGGAGAGTAGGAATTATCTTGCAAGCGGTCTCTGAAGCCTTTTGCCCCTGTGAGAGTCTGCAGCTTTGGAGAAGCATTTTCCCTGCTGTGTGAGGGAGGCCTGGGATTGTGGAGAATATGCTCCAGGGCCCCAGGCACTGCCAGCCGTTGAGGAAGCAGATGCTGGGCCCTGGCCTCTGCCTTTGTATCCCAGGCTGGGCTTCCTGTCTGGGGATCAGCAGGACTTCAACCGTGAAGCACTTTTACCACCCTGTGGGTTTCTCAGCTCTGACTGCCCCATCCACGGATCCGGATCGCACAGCACTTTGAGAAGAGGCCCAGAGCTGCCTGCCTGCCTGCCCTGGCCCAAAGCCTCAGACCCAGCAGGAGACACCGGCCCCACCAGGAGAGTTGGACGCCTCTAAGGAACCAGGAAGACCGGTGCCCAGGCTGCCCCATTGGACCAAGGGATCCCGCGATTGCCCACACTCTTTCCAGCATTTTGCTGTGCGGGTGCCAGGAGCCTCTGCCTGAGGTTTCCACTCCCATGCACAGGCTTTACCTTGGAAGGCTCTGGACTCCAGGCTGCCTGCCTTTGGCGTGAGAGCACTGGCGTCTCCGTGAACATGCTGCAATGGATGATCCTCTGAGAAGAAACCCTGTTCAAATAGACAATTCTCAGATTAGCAGTCCAGGGAGAAGTTTATGGCTTCTTGGATTTTCGTGAAATTTTCTGTCCCTTGTATAATAAAATCACGGAAACCATCCTTTTCCACGAGTGTGCTTGATTTGGAGATGGGGAAATGAAAGGTGGGTTGGCTGGATGCCAGCATGGGCCCTGTGCAGGTGTCTTTCCTTGGCGGGAAAAGGGATGGATGCTGGGGTCCACACAGGGTTCTCCCCCTTGCCTGTTAATCCTGCCCAGTATCAATGCATGGTAAATGTTCATGACAAGAATTCTTCAGCTCATTTCACTTCTGTCATTGTTCTGGGGCCAAACATTCACAGGACTTCATCCCAGAGTTGTCTCAACTTTTGGACCCCTTCCCTCCATTCCCTATAGTGAACTGCAAAAGTCTTACTTTTACACCTCTGACTCACCACAGGCAGGTGTGTTACTGTCTCAGATTCAAAAGGCATGTTTGCAGGAAAGGCAAAACACGCTAAGCAAAGTATGTTCCCCGAGAAACTGATGACCCAGATCAGTTGTAGATATGCGCATATGCCTTCAAGGAAGGCCTTCAATTTTCAGCTTTGGGTTTTCGAAACAATCGTATTCATTTTTTTTTTTTTTAAGAGTTGAACACTACAAACACAACCAGGAAGAACCAGATGTGAAGGACAGTCCCAAATTTAATACTTTATTTCCCACACAGCTTTAACGGCATCAATTGCAAAGTACGTTATTGAAATTTTGGTGAAATATGAAATTTTGGTGCAATTGAAATATCCCTTGAATTCACACCCCGGCAGTCCTCTATAATCCAACTTGCAAACTGTCACTAATAGAATCAGGAGTAGAGGTCTGCCGTTTTTTCCCCGTTCCTCTTCAGGATTTTGAAAGAAGATTGAGAGTAGACAGCCACGCTCCTTCTAATATTCCATAGAATTCACTGATGAAACTGCTATGGCCCGAACTTTTACTTATTAGTGTTTCCTCCCACCCCCACCCCCGCACCCCGCCCCCGCCCCGTGATGGACAGTTAACCCAGGTGGGGCCTCAGACAAATGCTCTCTACCACTCACGTGTATCCCCAGCCTCACCTTGTGTTTGCTTCCTGATTTAATGGCAATCAAGTGGTAGATTTGTTCAGGTGTTCTTGTTGATTCAGTGTTGGTAGCCCTCTTTACTGTTAGCATTCATTCAACTTGATGGGATTGGGACATGCCAATGACTAAGACCCTTCTGGCGGTGTCTAGTAATCATGGGCATGTGGGAAAGCAACTGAAGTGCAGACCCTCCCTAAAGTTGGGCAGCATCATCCAATAGGATGGTGGCTTGCTTGGAATCAATGTTGAAAGAACAAGGAAGCAGCAGCAGATGCCAGTGCTTCTCTTCTTGATGGCTGCTGCCATCACTTGAGGATATCTGACTCTTGCTTCTTCACTCCTGCAAAGTGGACTGTGCCAGGGATTGTCCAGGGAGTTTCCAGAAGCCTGGGGTAGTAATGAATTCATCACTTTATTTATTTATTTATGTATTCATGTATTTGTTTGTCTATTTATTTGTTTGTTTATTTGTTTGTTTGTTTGTTTATTTGTTTGTTTGTTCATTTATTTATTGAATTATTTATTCACTCCACCAGGGTGTAATGGCGCTTTCCAATGGCCAACTTGATGAGATTAAGAGATGCAGAGGATCAAGGGGCTCATGGGTGTGTCAGTGAGGGTGTGCCTGGACAGGATTGGCATGTGGGATAGCCAATGGAAACAAAGACCCTCCCTAAGCATGGGCAGCACCATCCAATAAGAGGATGGCTTGGATAGAATAAAAGTGGGAAGACCAAGCAAAGCAGCAGCAGATGCAAGCGGATTCCTCTTGAACAGTTCCTGATCGCTGCTGTGATTGAATGTCGGACTCTTGCTTCTTCTCTCTCCCAAAGCAGGCTGTGCCAGCGATTCTCCAGAAGCCTTTGGCCTACTACGAGGGGAGCACCCTGATCTCTCTTGTTCTGGGGATTTATCTGCTTGTTCTTCCAGCTCTCCAGCCTACAGACTGCCATTTTGGACTATCCAGCTTCTGGTGCGTAAGCCAACCCAGTGAGTCTCCTTTTCATCACCAAACTTCCTGTTGATTCTGTTCCTCTCGAGAACCCTAATGCAGAGGGATTGAGCCCAAACTGCTTCACCACGGGGCCACATCCTCAGCATTTTTTTGTAGCTAGCTCAATTGCTGAGGCTGGCTTTGAACTTGCAATCCTCCAGCCTCAGCCTCCTCCAAGGCGAACTCACAGTCTCTCTCCATCTCTCCCTCTCTATTACTCCCTCTTCTCTCACTTTCCCCTCCTTGGAGACCAGGGAGTCAGGTGTGGGTCATGGCCACCAGTGGTGGGGATCCCGGGAATTTAGAAAGTGGTTTGAAACCTATCTATCAACAACATGGATTCAATCCAACAGGGACATCCAAGATGATTGAATTTGCCCTTCAGCAGAAATGTACCCATGACATCCTGTCTCCACAAGTTCCACACCCTGTGTTTCAGGTCAAGAGGAGCCCAGGAGAGTAGGAATTATCTTGCAAGCGGTCTCTGAAGCCTTTTGCCCCTGTGAGAGTCTGCAGCTTTGGAGAAGCATTTTCCCTGCTGTGTGAGGGAGGCCTGGGATTGTGGAGAATATGCTCCAGGGCCCCAGGCACTGCCAGCCGTTGAGGAAGCAGATGCTGGGCCCTGGCCTCTGCCTTTGTATCCCAGGCTGGGCTTCCTGTCTGGGGATCAGCAGGACTTCAACCGTGAAGCACTTTTACCACCCTGTGGGTTTCTCAGCTCTGACTGCCCCATCCACGGATCCGGATCGCACAGCACTTTGAGAAGAGGCCCAGAGCTGCCTGCCTGCCTGCCCTGGCCCAAAGCCTCAGACCCAGCAGGAGACACCGGCCCCACCAGGAGAGTTGGACGCCTCTAAGGAACCAGGAAGACCGGTGCCCAGGCTGCCCCATTGGACCAAGGGATCCCGCGATTGCCCACACTCTTTCCAGCATTTTGCTGTGCGGGTGCCAGGAGCCTCTGCCTGAGGTTTCCACTCCCATGCACAGGCTTTACGTTGGAAGGCTCTGGACTCCAGGCTGCCTGCCTTTGGCGTGAGAGCACTGGCGTCTCCGTGAACATGCTGCAATGGATGATCCTCTGAGAAGAAACCCTGTTCAAATAGACAATTCTCAGATTAGCAGTCCAGGGAGAAGTTTATGGCTTCTTGGATTTTCGTGAAATTTTCTGTCCCTTGTATAATAAAATCACGGAAACCATCCTTTTCCACGAGTGTGCTTGATTTGGAGATGGGGAAATGAAAGGTGGGTTGGCTGGATGCCAGCATGGGCCCTGTGCAGGTGTCTTTCCTTGGCGGAAAAGGGATGGATGCTGGGGTCCACACAGGGTTCTCCCCCTTGCCTGTTAATCCTGCCCAGTATCAATGCATGGTAAATGTTCATGACAAGAATTCTTCAGCTCATTTCACTTCTGTCATTGTTCTGGGGCCAAACATTCACAGGACTTCATCCCAGAGTTGTCTCAACTTTTGGACCCCTTCCCTCCATTCCCTATAGTGAACTGCAAAAGTCTTACTTTTACACCTCTGACTCACCACAGGCAGGTGTGTTACTGTCTCAGATTCAAAAGGCATGTTTGCAGGAAAGGCAAAACACGCTAAGCAAAGTATGTTCCCCGAGAAACTGATGACCCAGATCAGTTGTAGATATGCGCATATGCCTTCAAGGAAGGCCTTCAATTTTCAGCTTTGGGTTTTCGAAACAATCGTATTCATTTTTTTTTTTTTTAAGAGTTGAACACTACAAACACAACCAGGAAGAACCAGATGTGAAGGACAGTCCCAAATTTAATACTTTATTTCCCACACAGCTTTAAGGGCATCAATTGCAAAGTACGTTATTGAAATTTTGGTGAAATATGAAATTTTGGTGCAATTGAAATATCCCTTGAATTCACACCCCGGCAGTCCTCTATAATCCAACTTGCAAACTGTCACTAATAGAATCAGGAGTAGAGGTCTGCCGTTTTTTCCCCGTTCCTCTTCAGGATTTTGAAAGAAGATTGAGAGTAGACAGCCACGCTCCTTCTAATATTCCATAGAATTCACTGATGAAACTGCTATGGCCCGAACTTTTACTTATTAGTGTTTCCTCCCACCCCCACCCCCGCACCCCGCCCCCGCCCCGTGATGGACAGTTAACCCAGGTGGGGCCTCAGACAAATGCTCTCTACCACTCACGTGTATCCCCAGCCTCACCTTGTGTTTGCTTCCTGATTTAATGGCAATCAAGTGGTAGATTTGTTCAGGTGTTCTTGTTGATTCAGTGTTGGTAGCCCTCTTTACTGTTAGCATTCATTCAACTTGATGGGATTGGGACATGCCAATGACTAAGACCCTTCTGGCGGTGTCTAGTAATCATGGGCATGTGGGATAGCAACTGAAGTGCAGACCCTCCCTAAAGTTGGGCAGCATCATCCAATAGGATGGTGGCTTGCTTGGAATCAATGTTGAAAGAACAAGGAAGCAGCAGCAGATGCCAGTGCTTCTCTTCTTGATGGCTGCTGCCATCACTTGAGGATATCTGACTCTTGCTTCTTCACTCCTGCAAAGTGGACTCTGCCAGGGATTGTCCAGGGAGTTTCCAGAAGCCTGGGGTAGTAATGAATTCATCACTTTATTTATTTATTTATGTATTCATGTATTTGTTTGTCTATTTATTTGTTTGTTTATTTGTTTGTTTGTTTGTTTATTTGTTTGTTTGTTCATTTATTTATTGAATTATTTATTCACTCCACCAGGGTGTAATGGCGCTTTCCAATGGCCAACTTGATGAGATTAAGAGATGCAGAGGATCAAGGGGCTCATGGGTGTGTCAGTGAGGGTGTGCCTGGACAGGATTGGCATGTGGGATAGCCAATGGAAACAAAGACCCTCCCTAAGCATGGGCAGCACCATCCAATAAGAGGATGGCTTGGATAGAATAAAAGTGGGAAGACCAAGCAAAGCAGCAGCAGATGCAAGCGGATTCCTCTTGAACAGTTCCTGATCGCTGCTGTGATTGAATGTCGGACTCTTGCTTCTTCTCTCTCCCAAAGCAGGCTGTGCCAGCGATTCTCCAGAAGCCTTTGGCCTACTACGAGGGGAGCACCCTGATCTCTCTTGTTCTGGGGATTTATCTGCTTGTTCTTCCAGCTCTCCAGCCTACAGACTGCCATTTTGGACTATCCAGCTTCTGGTGCGTAAGCCAACCCAGTGAGTCTCCTTTTCATCACCAAACTTCCTGTTGATTCTGTTCCTCTCGAGAACCCTAATGCAGAGGGATTGAGCCCAAACTGCTTCACCACGGGGCCACATCCTCAGCATTTTTTTGTAGCTAGCTCAATTGCTGAGGCTGGCTTTGAACTTGCAATCCTCCAGCCTCAGCCTCCTCCAAGGCGAACTCACAGTCTCTCTCCATCTCTCCCTCTCTATTACTCCCTCTTCTCTCACTTTCCCTCCTTGGAGACCAGGGGAGTCAGGTGTGGGTCATGGCCACCAGTGGTGGGGATCCCGGGAATTTAGAAAGTGGTTTGAAACCTATCTATCAACAACATGGATTCAATCCAACAGGGACATCCAAGATGATTGAATTTGCCCTTCAGCAGAAATGTACCCATGACATCCTGTCTCCACAAGTTCCACACCCTGTGTTTCAGGTCAAGAGGAGCCCAGGAGAGTAGGAATTATCTTGCAAGCGGTCTCTGAAGCCTTTTGCCCCTGTGAGAGTCTGCAGCTTTGGAGAAGCATTTTCCCTGCTGTGTGAGGGAGGCCTGGGATTGTGGAGAATATGCTCCAGGGCCCCAGGCACTGCCAGCCGTTGAGGAAGCAGATGCTGGGCCCTGGCCTCTGCCTTTGTATCCCAGGCTGGGCTTCCTGTCTGGGGATCAGCAGGACTTCAACCGTGAAGCACTTTTACCACCCTGTGGGTTTCTCAGCTCTGACTGCCCCATCCACGGATCCGGATCGCACAGCACTTTGAGAAGAGGCCCAGAGCTGCCTGCCTGCCTGCCCTGGCCCAAAGCCTCAGACCCAGCAGGAGACACCGGCCCCACCAGGAGAGTTGGACGCCTCTAAGGAACCAGGAAGACCGGTGCCCAGGCTGCCCCATTGGACCAAGGGATCCCGCGATTGCCCACACTCTTTCCAGCATTTTGCTGTGCGGGTGCCAGGAGCCTCTGCCTGAGGTTTCCACTCCCATGCACAGGCTTTACGTTGGAAGGCTCTGGACTCCAGGCTGCCTGCCTTTGGCGTGAGAGCACTGGCGTCTCCGTGAACATGCTGCAATGGATGATCCTCTGAGAAGAAACCCTGTTCAAATAGACAATTCTCAGATTAGCAGTCCAGGGAGAAGTTTATGGCTTCTTGGATTTTCGTGAAATTTTCTGTCCCTTGTATAATAAAATCACGGAAACCATCCTTTTCCACGAGTGTGCTTGATTTGGAGATGGGGAAATGAAAGGTGGGTTGGCTGGATGCCAGCATGGGCCCTGTGCAGGTGTCTTTCCTTGGCGGGAAAAGGGATGGATGCTGGGGTCCACACAGGGTTCTCCCCCTTGCCTGTTAATCCTGCCCAGTATCAATGCATGGTAAATGTTCATGACAAGAATTCTTCAGCTCATTTCACTTCTGTCATTGTTCTGGGGCCAAACATTCACAGGACTTCATCCCAGAGTTGTCTCAACTTTTGGACCCCTTCCCTCCATTCCCTATAGTGAACTGCAAAAGTCTTACTTTTACACCTCTGACTCACCACAGGCAGGTGTGTTACTGTCTCAGATTCAAAAGGCATGTTTGCAGGAAAGGCAAAACACGCTAAGCAAAGTATGTTCCCCGAGAAACTGATGACCCAGATCAGTTGTAGATATGCGCATATGCCTTCAAGGAAGGCCTTCAATTTTCAGCTTTGGGTTTTCGAAACAATCGTATTCATTTTTTTTTTTTTAAGAGTTGAACACTACAAACACAACCAGGAAGAACCAGATGTGAAGGACAGTCCCAAATTTAATACTTTATTTCCCACACAGCTTTAACGGCATCAATTGCAAAGTACGTTATTGAAATTTTGGTGAAATATGAAATTTTGGTGCAATTGAAATATCCCTTGAATTCACACCCCGGCAGTCCTCTATAATCCAACTTGCAAACTGTCACTAATAGAATCAGGAGTAGAGGTCTGCCGTTTTTTCCCCGTTCCTCTTCAGGATTTTGAAAGAAGATTGAGAGTAGACAGCCACGCTCCTTCTAATATTCCATAGAGAATTCACTGATGAAACTGCTATGGCCCGAACTTTTACTTATTAGTGTTTCCTCCCACCCCCACCCCCGCACCCGCCCCGCCCCGTGATGGACAGTTAACCCAGGTGGGGCCTCAGACAAATGCTCTCTACCACTCACGTGTATCCCCAGCCTCACCTTGTGTTTGCTTCCTGATTTAATGGCAATCAAGTGGTAGATTTGTTCAGGTGTTCTTGTTGATTCAGTGTTGGTAGCCCTCTTTACTGTTAGCATTCATTCAACTTGATGGGATTGGGACATGCCAATGACTAAGACCCTTCTGGCGGTGTCTAGTAATCATGGGCATGTGGGATAGCAACTGAAGTGCAGACCCTCCCTAAAGTTGGGCAGCATCATCCAATAGGATGGTGGCTTGCTTGGAATCAATGTTGAAAGAACAAGGAAGCAGCAGCAGATGCCAGTGCTTCTCTTCTTGATGGCTGCTGCCATCACTTGAGGATATCTGACTCTTGCTTCTTCACTCCTGCAAAGTGGACTCTGCCAGGGATTGTCCAGGGAGTTTCCAGAAGCCTGGGGTAGTAATGAATTCATCACTTTATTTATTTATTTATGTATTCATGTATTTGTTTGTCTATTTATTTGTTTGTTTATTTGTTTGTTTGTTTGTTTATTTGTTTGTTTGTTCATTTATTTATTGAATTATTTATTCACTCCACCAGGGTGTAATGGCGCTTTCCAATGGCCAACTTGATGAGATTAAGAGATGCAGAGGATCAAGGGGCTCATGGGTGTGTCAGTGAGGGTGTGCCTGGACAGGATTGGCATGTGGGATAGCCAATGGAAACAAAGACCCTCCCTAAGCATGGGCAGCACCATCCAATAAGAGGATGGCTTGGATAGAATAAAAGTGGGAAGACCAAGCAAAGCAGCAGCAGATGCAAGCGGATTCCTCTTGAACAGTTCCTGATCGCTGCTGTGATTGAATGTCGGACTCTTGCTTCTTCTCTCTCCCAAAGCAGGCTGTGCCAGCGATTCTCCAGAAGCCTTTGGCCTACTACGAGGGGAGCACCCTGATCTCTCTTGTTCTGGGGATTTATCTGCTTGTTCTTCCAGCTCTCCAGCCTACAGACTGCCATTTTGGACTATCCAGCTTCTGGTGCGTAAGCCAACCCAGTGAGTCTCCTTTTCATCACCAAACTTCCTGTTGATTCTGTTCCTCTCGAGAACCCTAATGCAGAGGGATTGAGCCCAAACTGCTTCACCACGGGGCCACATCCTCAGCATTTTTTTGTAGCTAGCTCAATTGCTGAGGCTGGCTTTGAACTTGCAATCCTCCAGCCTCAGCCTCCTCCAAGGCGAACTCACAGTCTCTCTCCATCTCTCCCTCTCTATTACTCCCTCTTCTCTCACTTTCCCTCCTTGGAGACCAGGGGAGTCAGGTGTGGGTCATGGCCACCAGTGGTGGGGATCCCGGGAATTTAGAAAGTGGTTTGAAACCTATCTATCAACAACATGGATTCAATCCAACAGGGACATCCAAGATGATTGAATTTGCCCTTCAGCAGAAATGTACCCATGACATCCTGTCTCCACAAGTTCCACACCCTGTGTTTCAGGTCAAGAGGAGCCCAGGAGAGTAGGAATTATCTTGCAAGCGGTCTCTGAAGCCTTTTGCCCCTGTGAGAGTCTGCAGCTTTGGAGAAGCATTTTCCCTGCTGTGTGAGGGAGGCCTGGGATTGTGGAGAATATGCTCCAGGGCCCCAGGCACTGCCAGCCGTTGAGGAAGCAGATGCTGGGCCCTGGCCTCTGCCTTTGTATCCCAGGCTGGGCTTCCTGTCTGGGGCTCAGCAGGACTTCAACCGTGAAGCACTTTTACCACCCTGTGGGTTTCTCAGCTCTGACTGCCCCATCCACGGATCCGGATCGCACAGCACTTTGAGAAGAGGCCCAGAGCTGCCTGCCTGCCTGCCCTGGCCCAAAGCCTCAGACCCAGCAGGAGACACCGGCCCCACCAGGAGAGTTGGACGCCTCTAAGGAACCAGGAAGACCGGTGCCCAGGCTGCCCCATTGGACCAAGGGATCCCGCGATTGCCCACACTCTTTCCAGCATTTTGCTGTGCGGGTGCCAGGAGCCTCTGCCTGAGGTTTCCACTCCCATGCACAGGCTTTACCTTGGAAGGCTCTGGACTCCAGGCTGCCTGCCTTTGGCGTGAGAGCACTGGCGTCTCCGTGAACATGCTGCAATGGATGATCCTCTGAGAAGAAACCCTGTTCAAATAGACAATTCTCAGATTAGCAGTCCAGGGAGAAGTTTATGGCTTCTTGGATTTTCCTGAAATTTTCTGTCCCTTGTATAATAAAATCACGGAAACCATCCTTTTCCACGAGTGTGCTTGATTTGGAGATGGGGAAATGAAAGGTGGGTTGGCTGGATGCCAGCATGGGCCCTGTGCAGGTGTCTTTCCTTGGCGGGAAAAGGGATGGATGCTGGGGTCCACACAGGGTTCTCCCCCTTGCCTGTTAATCCTGCCCAGTATCAATGCATGGTAAATGTTCATGACAAGAATTCTTCAGCTCATTTCACTTCTGTCATTGTTCTGGGGCCAAACATTCACAGGACTTCATCCCAGAGTTGTCTCAACTTTTGGACCCCTTCCCTCCATTCCCTATAGTGAACTGCAAAAGTCTTACTTTTACACCTCTGACTCACCACAGGCAGGTGTGTTACTGTCTCAGATTCAAAAGGCATGTTTGCAGGAAAGGCAAAACACGCTAAGCAAAGTATGTTCCCCGAGAAACTGATGACCCAGATCAGTTGTAGATATGCGCATATGCCTTCAAGGAAGGCCTTCAATTTTCAGCTTTGGGTTTTCGAAACAATCGTATTCATTTTTTTTTTTTTAAGAGTTGAACACTACAAACACAACCAGGAAGAACCAGATGTGAAGGACAGTCCCAAATTTAATACTTTATTTCCCACACAGCTTTAACGGCATCAATTGCAAAGTACGTTATTGAAATTTTGGTGAAATATGAAATTTTGGTGCAATTGAAATATCCCTTGAATTCACACCCCGGCAGTCCTCTATAATCCAACTTGCAAACTGTCACTAATAGAATCAGGAGTAGAGGTCTGCCGTTTTTTCCCCGTTCCTCTTCAGGATTTTGAAAGAAGATTGAGAGTAGACAGCCACGCTCCTTCTAATATTCCATAGAATTCACTGATGAAACTGCTATGGCCCGAACTTTTACTTATTAGTGTTTCCTCCCACCCCCACCCCCGCACCCCGCCCCCCGCCCCGTGATGGACAGTTAACCCAGGTGGGGCCTCAGACAAATGCTCTCTACCACTCACGTGTATCCCCAGCCTCACCTTGTGTTTGCTTCCTGATTTAATGGCAATCAAGTGGTAGATTTGTTCAGGTGTTCTTGTTGATTCAGTGTTGGTAGCCCTCTTTACTGTTAGCATTCATTCAACTTGATGGGATTGGGACATGCCAATGACTAAGACCCTTCTGGCGGTGTCTAGTAATCATGGGCATGTGGGATAGCAACTGAAGTGCAGACCCTCCCTAAAGTTGGGCAGCATCATCCAATAGGATGGTGGCTTGCTTGGAATCAATGTTGAAAGAACAAGGAAGCAGCAGCAGATGCCAGTGCTTCTCTTCTTGATGGCTGCTGCCATCACTTGAGGATATCTGACTCTTGCTTCTTCACTCCTGCAAAGTGGACTGTGCCAGGGATTGTCCAGGGAGTTTCCAGAAGCCTGGGGTAGTAATGAATTCATCACTTTATTTATTTATTTATGTATTCATGTATTTGTTTGTCTATTTATTTGTTTGTTTATTTGTTTGTTTGTTTGTTTATTTGTTTGTTTGTTCATTTATTTATTGAATTATTTATTCACTCCACCAGGGTGTAATGGCGCTTTCCAATGGCCAACTTGATGAGATTAAGAGATGCAGAGGATCAAGGGGCTCATGGGTGTGTCAGTGAGGGTGTGCCTGGACAGGATTGGCATGTGGGATAGCCAATGGAAACAAAGACCCTCCCTAAGCAAGGGCAGCACCATCCAATAAGAGGATGGCTTGGATAGAATAAAAGTGGGAAGACCAAGCAAAGCAGCAGCAGATGCAAGCGGATTCCTCTTGAACAGTTCCTGATCGCTGCTGTGATTGAATGTCGGACTCTTGCTTCTTCTCTCTCCCAAAGCAGGCTGTGCCAGCGATTCTCCAGAAGCCTTTGGCCTACTACGAGGGGAGCACCCTGATCTCTCTTGTTCTGGGGATTTATCTGCTTGTTCTTCCAGCTCTCCAGCCTACAGACTGCCATTTTGGACTATCCAGCTTCTGGTGCGTAAGCCAACCCAGTGAGTCTCCTTTTCATCACCAAACTTCCTGTTGATTCTGTTCCTCTCGAGAACCCTAATGCAGAGGGATTGAGCCCAAACTGCTTCACCACGGGGCCACATCCTCAGCATTTTTTTGTAGCTAGCTCAATTGCTGAGGCTGGCTTTGAACTTGCAATCCTCCAGCCTCAGCCTCCTCCAAGGCGAACTCACAGTCTCTCTCCATCTCTCCCTCTCTATTACTCCCTCTTCTCTCACTTTCCCTCCTTGGAGACCAGGGGAGTCAGGTGTGGGTCATGGCCACCAGTGGTGGGGATCCCGGGAATTTAGAAAGTGGTTTGAAACCTATCTATCAACAACATGGATTCAATCCAACAGGGACATCCAAGATGATTGAATTTGCCCTTCAGCAGAAATGTACCCATGACATCCTGTCTCCACAAGTTCCACACCCTGTGTTTCAGGTCAAGAGGAGCCCAGGAGAGTAGGAATTATCTTGCAAGCGGTCTCTGAAGCCTTTTGCCCCTGTGAGAGTCTGCAGCTTTGGAGAAGCATTTTCCCTGCTGTGTGAGGGAGGCCTGGGATTGTGGAGAATATGCTCCAGGGCCCCAGGCACTGCCAGCCGTTGAGGAAGCAGATGCTGGGCCCTGGCCTCTGCCTTTGTATCCCAGGCTGGGCTTCCTGTCTGGGGATCAGCAGGACTTCAACCGTGAAGCACTTTTACCACCCTGTGGGTTTCTCAGCTCTGACTGCCCCATCCACGGATCCGGATCGCACAGCACTTTGAGAAGAGGCCCAGAGCTGCCTGCCTGCCTGCCCTGGCCCAAAGCCTCAGACCCAGCAGGAGACACCGGCCCCACCAGGAGAGTTGGACGCCTCTAAGGAACCAGGAAGACCGGTGCCCAGGCTGCCCCATTGGACCAAGGGATCCCGCGATTGCCCACACTCTTTCCAGCATTTTGCTGTGCGGGTGCCAGGAGCCTCTGCCTGAGGTTTCCACTCCCATGCACAGGCTTTACCTTGGAAGGCTCTGGACTCCAGGCTGCCTGCCTTTGGCGTGAGAGCACTGGCGTCTCCGTGAACATGCTGCAATGGATGATCCTCTGAGAAGAAACCCTGTTCAAATAGACAATTCTCAGATTAGCAGTCCAGGGAGAAGTTTATGGCTTCTTGGATTTTCGTGAAATTTTCTGTCCCTTGTATAATAAAATCACGGAAACCATCCTTTTCCACGAGTGTGCTTGATTTGGAGATGGGGAAATGAAAGGTGGGTTGGCTGGATGCCAGCATGGGCCCTGTGCAGGTGTCTTTCCTTGGCGGGAAAAGGGATGGATGCTGGGGTCCACACAGGGTTCTCCCCCTTGCCTGTTAATCCTGCCCAGTATCAATGCATGGTAAATGTTCATGACAAGAATTCTTCAGCTCATTTCACTTCTGTCATTGTTCTGGGGCCAAACATTCACAGGACTTCATCCCAGAGTTGTCTCAACTTTTGGACCCCTTCCCTCCATTCCCTATAGTGAACTGCAAAAGTCTTACTTTTACACCTCTGACTCACCACAGGCAGGTGTGTTACTGTCTCAGATTCAAAAGGCATGTTTGCAGGAAAGGCAAAACACGCTAAGCAAAGTATGTTCCCCGAGAAACTGATGACCCAGATCAGTTGTAGATATGCGCATATGCCTTCAAGGAAGGCCTTCAATTTTCAGCTTTGGGTTTTCGAAACAATCGTATTCATTTTTTTTTTTTTTTAAGAGTTGAACACTACAAACACAACCAGGAAGAACCAGATGTGAAGGACAGTCCCAAATTTAATACTTTATTTCCCACACAGCTTTAACGGCATCAATTGCAAAGTACGTTATTGAAATTTTGGTGAAATATGAAATTTTGGTGCAATTGAAATATCCCTTGAATTCACACCCCGGCAGTCCTCTATAATCCAACTTGCAAACTGTCACTAATAGAATCAGGAGTAGAGGTCTGCCGTTTTTTCCCCGTTCCTCTTCAGCATTTTGAAAGAAGATTGAGAGTAGACAGCCATGCTCCTTCTAATATTCCATAGAATTCACTGATGAAACTGCTATGGCCCGAACTTTTACTTATTAGTGTTTCCTCCCACCCCCACCCCCGCACCCCGCCCCCGCCCCGTGATGGACAGTTAACCCAGGTGGGGCCTCAGACAAATGCTCTCTACCACTCACGTGTATCCCCAGCCTCACCCTTGTGTTTGCTTCCTGATTTAATGGCAATCAAGTGGTAGATTTGTTCAGGTGTTCTTGTTGATTCAGTGTTGGTAGCCCTCTTTACTGTTAGCATTCATTCAACTTGATGGGATTGGGACATGCCAATGACTAAGACCCTTCTGGCGGTGTCTAGTAATCATGGGCATGTGGGATAGCAACTGAAGTGCAGACCCTCCCTAAAGTTGGGCAGCATCATCCAATAGGATGGTGGCTTGCTTGGAATCAATGTTGAAAGAACAAGGAAGCAGCAGCAGATGCCAGTGCTTCTCTTCTTGATGGCTGCTGCCATCACTTGAGGATATCTGACTCTTGCTTCTTCACTCCTGCAAAGTGGACTGTGCCAGGGATTGTCCAGGGAGTTTCCAGAAGCCTGGGGTAGTAATGAATTCATCACTTTATTTATTTATTTATGTATTCATGTATTTGTTTGTCTATTTATTTGTTTGTTTATTTGTTTGTTTGTTTGTTTATTTGTTTGTTTGTTCATTTATTTATTGAATTATTTATTCACTCCACCAGGGTGTAATGGCGCTTTCCAATGGCCAACTTGATGAGATTAAGAGATGCAGAGGATCAAGGGGCTCATGGGTGTGTCAGTGAGGGTGTGCCTGGACAGGATTGGCATGTGGGATAGCCAATGGAAACAAAGACCCTCCCTAAGCATGGGCAGCACCATCCAATAAGAGGATGGCTTGGATAGAATAAAAGTGGGAAGACCAAGCAAAGCAGCAGCAGATGCAAGCGGATTCCTCTTGAACAGTTCCTGATCGCTGCTGTGATTGAATGTCGGACTCTTGCTTCTTCTCTCTCCCAAAGCAGGCTGTGCCAGCGATTCTCCAGAAGCCTTTGGCCTACTACGAGGGGAGCACCCTGATCTCTCTTGTTCTGGGGATTTATCTGCTTGTTCTTCCAGCTCTCCAGCCTACAGACTGCCATTTTGGACTATCCAGCTTCTGGTGCGTAAGCCAACCCAGTGAGTCTCCTTTTCATCACCAAACTTCCTGTTGATTCTGTTCCTCTCGAGAACCCTAATGCAGAGGGATTGAGCCCAAACTGCTTCACCACGGGGCCACATCCTCAGCATTTTTTTGTAGCTAGCTCAATTGCTGAGGCTGGCTTTGAACTTGCAATCCTCCAGCCTCAGCCTCCTCCAAGGCGAACTCACAGTCTCTCTCCATCTCTCCCTCTCTATTACTCCCTCTTCTCTCACTTTCCCTCCTTGGAGACCAGGGGAGTCAGGTGTGGGTCATGGCCACCAGTGGTGGGGATCCCGGGAATTTAGAAAGTGGTTTGAAACCTATCTATCAACAACATGGATTCAATCCAACAGGGACATCCAAGATGATTGAATTTGCCCTTCAGCAGAAATGTACCCATGACATCCTGTCTCCACAAGTTCCACACCCTGTGTTTCAGGTCAAGAGGAGCCCAGGAGAGTAGGAATTATCTTGCAAGCGGTCTCTGAAGCCTTTTGCCCCTGTGAGAGTCTGCAGCTTTGGAGAAGCATTTTCCCTGCTGTGTGAGGGAGGCCTGGGATTGTGGAGAATATGCTCCAGGGCCCCAGGCACTGCCAGCCGTTGAGGAAGCAGATGCTGGGCCCTGGCCTCTGCCTTTGTATCCCAGGCTGGGCTTCCTGTCTGGGGATCAGCAGGACTTCAACCGTGAAGCACTTTTACCACCCTGTGGGTTTCTCAGCTCTGACTGCCCCATCCACGGATCCCGATCGCACAGCACTTTGAGAAGAGGCCCAGAGCTGCCTGCCTGCCTGCCCTGGCCCAAAGCCTCAGACCCAGCAGGAGACACCGGCCCCACCAGGAGAGTTGGACGCCTCTAAGGAACCAGGAAGACCGGTGCCCAGGCTGCCCCATTGGACCAAGGGATCCCGCGATTGCCCACACTCTTTCCAGCATTTTGCTGTGCGGGTGCCAGGAGCCTCTGCCTGAGGTTTCCACTCCCATGCACAGGCTTTACGTTGGAAGGCTCTGGACTCCAGGCTGCCTGCCTTTGGCGTGAGAGCACTGGCGTCTCCGTGAACATGCTGCAATGGATGATCCTCTGAGAAGAAACCCTGTTCAAATAGACAATTCTCAGATTAGCAGTCCAGGGAGAAGTTTATGGCTTCTTGGATTTTCGTGAAATTTTCTGTCCCTTGTATAATAAAATCACGGAAACCATCCTTTTCCACGAGTGTGCTTGATTTGGAGATGGGGAAATGAAAGGTGGGTTGGCTGGATGCCAGCATGGGCCCTGTGCAGGTGTCTTTCCTTGGCGGGAAAAGGGATGGATGCTGGGGTCCACACAGGGTTCTCCCCCTTGCCTGTTAATCCTGCCCAGTATCAATGCATGGTAAATGTTCATGACAAGAATTCTTCAGCTCATTTCACTTCTGTCATTGTTCTGGGGCCAAACATTCACAGGACTTCATCCCAGAGTTGTCTCAACTTTTGGACCCCTTCCCTCCATTCCCTATAGTGAACTGCAAAAGTCTTACTTTTACACCTCTGACTCACCACAGGCAGGTGTGTTACTGTCTCAGATTCAAAAGGCATGTTTGCAGGAAAGGCAAAACACGCTAAGCAAAGTATGTTCCCCGAGAAACTGATGACCCAGATCAGTTGTAGATATGCGCATATGCCTTCAAGGAAGGCCTTCAATTTTCAGCTTTGGGTTTTCGAAACAATCTTATTCATTTTTTTTTTTTAAGAGTTGAACACTACAAACACAACCAGGAAGAACCAGATGTGAAGGACAGTCCCAAATTTAATACTTTATTTCCCACACAGCTTTAACGGCATCAATTGCAAAGTACGTTATTGAAATTTTGGTGAAATATGAAATTTTGGTGCAATTGAAATATCCCTTGAATTCACACCCCGGCAGTCCTCTATAATCCAACTTGCAAACTGTCACTAATAGAATCAGGAGTAGAGGTCTGCCGTTTTTTCCCCGTTCCTCTGCAGGATTTTGAAAGAAGATTGAGAGTAGACAGCCACGCTCCTTCTAATATTCCATAGAATTCACTGATGAAACTGCTATGGCCCGAACTTTTACTTATTAGTGTTTCCTCCCACCCCCACCCCCGCACCCCGCCCCCGCCCCGTGATGGACAGTTAACCCAGGTGGGGCCTCAGACAAATGCTCTCTACCACTCACGTGTATCCCCAGCCTCACCTTGTGTTTGCTTCCTGATTTAATGGCAATCAAGTGGTAGATTTGTTCAGGTGTTCTTGTTGATTCAGTGTTGGTAGCCCTCTTTACTGTTAGCATTCATTCAACTTGATGGGATTGGGACATGCCAATGACTAAGACCCTTCTGGCGGTGTCTAGTAATCATGGGCATGTGGGATAGCAACTGAAGTGCAGACCCTCCCTAAAGTTGGGCAGCATCATCCAATAGGATGGTGGCTTGCTTGGAATCAATGTTGAAAGAACAAGGAAGCAGCAGCAGATGCCAGTGCTTCTCTTCTTGATGGCTGCTGCCATCACTTGAGGATATCTGACTCTTGCTTCTTCACTCCTGCAAAGTGGACTGTGCCAGGGATTGTCCAGGGAGTTTCCAGAAGCCTGGGGTAGTAATGAATTCATCACTTTATTTATTTATTTATGTATTCATGTATTTGTTTGTCTATTTATTTGTTTGTTTATTTGTTTGTTTGTTTGTTTATTTGTTTGTTTGTTCATTTATTTATTGAATTATTTATTCACTCCACCAGGGTGTAATGGCGCTTTCCAATGGCCAACTTGATGAGATTAAGAGATGCAGAGGATCAAGGGGCTCATGGGTGTGTCAGTGAGGGTGTGCCTGGACAGGATTGGCATGTGGGATAGCCAATGGAAACAAAGACCCTCCCTAAGCATGGGCAGCACCATCCAATAAGATGATGGCTTGGATAGAATAAAAGTGGGAAGACCAAGCAAAGCAGCAGCAGATGCAAGCGGATTCCTCTTGAACAGTTCCTGATCGCTGCTGTGATTGAATGTCGGACTCTTGCTTCTTCTCTCTCCCAAAGCAGGCTGTGCCAGCGATTCTCCAGAAGCCTTTGGCCTACTACGAGGGGAGCACCCTGATCTCTCTTGTTCTGGGGATTTATCTGCTTGTTCTTCCAGCTCTCCAGCCTACAGACTGCCATTTTGGACTATCCAGCTTCTGGTGCGTAAGCCAACCCAGTGAGTCTCCTTTTCATCACCAAACTTCCTGTTGATTCTGTTCCTCTCGAGAACCCTAATGCAGAGGGATTGAGCCCAAACTGCTTCACCACGGGGCCACATCCTCAGCATTTTTTTGTAGCTAGCTCAATTGCTGAGGCTGGCTTTGAACTTGCAATCCTCCAGCCTCAGCCTCCTCCAAGGCGAACTCACAGTCTCTCTCCATCTCTCCCTCTCTATTACTCCCTCTTCTCTCACTTTCCCTCCTTGGAGACCAGGGGAGTCAGGTGTGGGTCATGGCCACCAGTGGTGGGGATCCCGGGAATTTAGAAAGTGGTTTGAAACCTATCTATCAACAACATGGATTCAATCCAACAGGGACATCCAAGATGATTGAATTTGCCCTTCAGCAGAAATGTACCCATGACATCCTGTCTCCACAAGTTCCACACCCTGTGTTTCAGGTCAAGAGGAGCCCAGGAGAGTAGGAATTATCTTGCAAGCGGTCTCTGAAGCCTTTTGCCCCTGTGAGAGTCTGCAGCTTTGGAGAAGCATTTTCCCTGCTGTGTGAGGGAGGCCTGGGATTGTGGAGAATATGCTCCAGGGCCCCAGGCACTGCCAGCCGTTGAGGAAGCAGATGCTGGGCCCTGGCCTCTGCCTTTGTATCCCAGGCTGGGCTTCCTGTCTGGGGCTCAGCAGGACTTCAACCGTGAAGCACTTTTACCACCCTGTGGGTTTCTCAGCTCTGACTGCCCCATCCACGGATCCGGATCGCACAGCACTTTGAGAAGAGGCCCAGAGCTGCCTGCCTGCCTGCCCTGGCCCAAAGCCTCAGACCCAGCAGGAGACACCGGCCCCACCAGGAGAGTTGGACGCCTCTAAGGAACCAGGAAGACCGGTGCCCAGGCTGCCCCATTGGACCAAGGGATCCCGCGATTGCCCACACTCTTTCCAGCATTTTGCTGTGCGGGTGCCAGGAGCCTCTGCCTGAGGTTTCCACTCCCATGCACAGGCTTTACCTTGGAAGGCTCTGGACTCCAGGCTGCCTGCCTTTGGCGTGAGAGCACTGGCGTCTCCGTGAACATGCTGCAATGGATGATCCTCTGAGAAGAAACCCTGTTCAAATAGACAATTCTCAGATTAGCAGTCCAGGGAGAAGTTTATGGCTTCTTGGATTTTCCTGAAATTTTCTGTCCCTTGTATAATAAAATCACGGAAACCATCCTTTTCCACGAGTGTGCTTGATTTGGAGATGGGGAAATGAAAGGTGGGTTGGCTGGATGCCAGCATGGGCCCTGTGCAGGTGTCTTTCCTTGGCGGGAAAAGGGATGGATGCTGGGGTCCACACAGGGTTCTCCCCCTTGCCTGTTAATCCTGCCCAGTATCAATGCATGGTAAATGTTCATGACAAGAATTCTTCAGCTCATTTCACTTCTGTCATTGTTCTGGGGCCAAACATTCACAGGACTTCATCCCAGAGTTGTCTCAACTTTTGGACCCCTTCCCTCCATTCCCTATAGTGAACTGCAAGAGTCTTACTTTTACACCTCTGACTCACCACAGGCAGGTGTGTTACTGTCTCAGATTCAAAAGGCATGTTTGCAGGAAAGGCAAAACACGCTAAGCAAAGTATGTTCCCCGAGAAACTGATGACCCAGATCAGTTGTAGATATGCGCATATGCCTTCAAGGAAGGCCTTCAATTTTCAGCTTTGGGTTTTCGAAACAATCGTATTCATTTTTTTTTTTTTAAGAGTTGAACACTACAAACACAACCAGGAAGAACCAGATGTGAAGGACAGTCCCAAATTTAATACTTTATTTCCCACACAGCTTTAACGGCATCAATTGCAAAGTACGTTATTGAAATTTTGGTGAAATATGAAATTTTGGTGCAATTGAAATATCCCTTGAATTCACACCCCGGCAGTCCTCTATAATCCAACTTGCAAACTGTCACTAATAGAATCAGGAGTAGAGGTCTGCCGTTTTTTCCCCGTTCCTCTTCAGGATTTTGAAAGAAGATTGAGAGTAGACAGCCACGCTCCTTCTAATATTCCATAGAATTCACTGATGAAACTGCTATGGCCCGAACTTTTACTTATTAGTGTTTCCTCCCACCCCCATGCCCGCACCCCGCCCCCGCCCCGTGATGGACAGTTAACCCAGGTGGGGCCTCAGACAAATGCTCTCTACCACTCACGTGTATCCCCAGCCTCACCTTGTGTTTGCTTCCTGATTTAATGGCAATCAAGTGGTAGATTTGTTCAGGTGTTCTTGTTGATTCAGTGTTGGTAGCCCTCTTTACTGTTAGCATTCATTCAACTTGATGGGATTGGGACATGCCAATGACTAAGACCCTTCTGGCGGTGTCTAGTAATCATGGGCATGTGGGATAGCAACTGAAGTGCAGACCCTCCCTAAAGTTGGGCAGCATCATCCAATAGGATGGTGGCTTGCTTGGAATCAATGTTGAAAGAACAAGGAAGCAGCAGCAGATGCCAGTGCTTCTCTTCTTGATGGCTGCTGCCATCACTTGAGGATATCTGACTCTTGCTTCTTCACTCCTGCAAAGTGGACTGTGCCAGGGATTGTCCAGGGAGTTTCCAGAAGCCTGGGGTAGTAATGAATTCATCACTTTATTTATTTATTTATGTATTCATGTATTTGTTTGTCTATTTATTTGTTTGTTTATTTGTTTGTTTGTTTGTTTGTTTATTTGTTTGTTTGTTCATTTATTTATTGAATTATTTATTCACTCCACCAGGGTGTAATGGCGCTTTCCAATGGCCAACTTGATGAGATTAAGAGATGCAGAGGATCAAGGGGCTCATGGGTGTGTCAGTGAGGGTGTGCCTGGACAGGATTGGCATGTGGGATAGCCAATGGAAACAAAGAGCCTCCCTAAGCAAGGGCAGCACCATCCAATAAGAGGATGGCTTGGATAGAATAAAAGTGGGAAGACCAAGCAAAGCAGCAGCAGATGCAAGCGGATTCCTCTTGAACAGTTCCTGATCGCTGCTGTGATTGAATGTCGGACTCTTGCTTCTTCTCTCTCCCAAAGCAGGCTGTGCCAGCGATTCTCCAGAAGCCTTTGGCCTACTACGAGGGGAGCACCCTGATCTCTCTTGTTCTGGGGATTTATCTGCTTGTTCTTCCAGCTCTCCAGCCTACAGACTGCCATTTTGGACTATCCAGCTTCTGGTGCGTAAGCCAACCCAGTGAGTCTCCTTTTCATCACCAAACTTCCTGTTGATTCTGTTCCTCTCGAGAACCCTAATGCAGAGGGATTGAGCCCAAACTGCTTCACCACGGGGCCACATCCTCAGCATTTTTTTGTAGCTAGCTCAATTGCTGAGGCTGGCTTTGAACTTGCAATCCTCCAGCCTCAGCCTCCTCCAAGGCGAACTCACAGTCTCTCTCCATCTCTCCCTCTCTATTACTCCCTCTTCTCTCACTTTCCCTCCTTGGAGACCAGGGGAGTCAGGTGTGGGTCATGGCCACCAGTGGTGGGGATCCCGGGAATTTAGAAAGTGGTTTGAAACCTATCTATCAACAACATGGATTCAATCCAACAGGGACATCCAAGATGATTGAATTTGCCCTTCAGCAGAAATGTACCCATGACATCCTGTCTCCACAAGTTCCACACCCTGTGTTTCAGGTCAAGAGGAGCCCAGGAGAGTAGGAATTATCTTGCAAGCGGTCTCTGAAGCCTTTTGCCCCTGTGAGAGTCTGCAGCTATGGAGAAGCATTTTCCCTGCTGTGTGAGGGAGGCCTGGGATTGTGGAGAATATGCTTCAGGGCCCCAGGCACTGCCAGCCGTTGAGGAAGCAGATGCTGGGCCCTGGCCTCTGCCTTTGTATCCCAGGCTGGGCTTCCTGTCTGGGGATCAGCAGGACTTCAACCGTGAAGCACTTTTACCACCCTGTGGGTTTCTCAGCTCTGACTGCCCCATCCACGGATCCGGATCGCACAGCACTTTGAGAAGAGGCCCAGAGCTGCCTGCCTGCCTGCCCTGGCCCAAAGCCTCAGACCCAGCAGGAGACACCGGCCCCACCAGGAGAGTTGGACGCCTCTAAGGAACCAGGAAGACCGGTGCCCAGGCTGCCCCATTGGACCAAGGGATCCCGCGATTGCCCACACTCTTTCCAGCATTTTGCTGTGCGGGTGCCAGGAGCCTCTGCCTGAGGTTTCCACTCCCATGCACAGGCTTTACCTTGGAAGGCTCTGGACTCCAGGCTGCCTGCCTTTGGCGTGAGAGCACTGGCGTCTCCGTGAACATGCTGCAATGGATGATCCTCTGAGAAGAAACCCTGTTCAAATAGACAATTCTCAGATTAGCAGTCCAGGGAGAAGTTTATGGCTTCTTGGATTTTCCTGAAATTTTCTGTCCCTTGTATAATAAAATCACGGAAACCATCCTTTTCCACGAGTGTGCTTGATTTGGAGATGGGGAAATGAAAGGTGGGTTGGCTGGATGCCAGCATGGGCCCTGTGCAGGTGTCTTTCCTTGGCGGGAAAAGGGATGGATGCTGGGGTCCACACAGGGTTCTCCCCCTTGCCTGTTAATCCTGCCCAGTATCAATGCATGGTAAATGTTCATGACAAGAATTCTTCAGCTCATTTCACTTCTGTCATTGTTCTGGGGCCAAACATTCACAGGACTTCATCCCAGAGTTGTCTCAACTTTTGGACCCCTTCCCTCCATTCCCTATAGTGAACTGCAAGAGTCTTACTTTTACACCTCTGACTCACCACAGGCAGGTGTGTTACTGTCTCAGATTCAAAAGGCATGTTTGCAGGAAAGGCAAAACACGCTAAGCAAAGTATGTTCCCCGAGAAACTGATGACCCAGATCAGTTGTAGATATGCGCATATGCCTTCAAGGAAGGCCTTCAATTTTCAGCTTTGGGTTTTCGAAACAATCGTATTCATTTTTTTTTTTTTAAGAGTTGAACACTACAAACACAACCAGGAAGAACCAGATGTGAAGGACAGTCCCAAATTTAATACTTTATTTCCCACACAGCTTTAACGGCATCAATTGCAAAGTACGTTATTGAAATTTTGGTGAAATATGAAATTTTGGTGCAATTGAAATATCCCTTGAATTCACACCCCGGCAGTCCTCTATAATCCAACTTGCAAACTGTCACTAATAGAATCAGGAGTAGAGGTCTGCCGTTTTTTTCCCCGTTCCTCTTCAGCATTTTGAAAGAAGATTGAGAGTAGACAGCCACGCTCCTTCTAATATTCCATAGAATTCACTGATGAAACTGCTATGGCCCGAACTTTTACTTATTAGTGTTTCCTCCCACCCCCACCCCCGCACCCCGCCCCCGCCCCGTGATGGACAGTTAACCCAGGTGGGGCCTCAGACAAATGCTCTCTACCACTCACGTGTATCCCCAGCCTCACCTTGTGTTTGCTTCCTGATTTAATGGCAATCAAGTGGTAGATTTGTTCAGGTGTTCTTGTTGATTCAGTGTTGGTAGCCCTCTTTACTGTTAGCATTCATTCAACTTGATGGGATTGGGACATGCCAATGACTAAGACCCCTTCTGGCGGTGTCTAGTAATCATGGGCATGTGGGATAGCAACTGAAGTGCAGACCCTCCCTAAAGTTGGGCAGCATCATCCAATAGGATGGTGGCTTGCTTGGAATCAATGTTGAAAGAACAAGGAAGCAGCAGCAGATGCCAGTGCTTCTCTTCTTGATGGCTGCTGCCATCACTTGAGGATATCTGACTCTTGCTTCTTCACTCCTGCAAAGTGGACTGTGCCAGGGATTGTCCAGGGAGTTTCCAGAAGCCTGGGGTAGTAATGAATTCATCACTTTATTTATTTATTTATTTATGTATTCATGTATTTGTTTGTTTATTTATTCGTTTGTTTGTTTATTTGTTTGTTTGTTTGTTTATTTGTTTGTTTGTTCATTTATTTATTGAATTATTTATTCACTCCACCAGGGTGTAATGGCGCTTTCCAATGGCCAACTTGATGAGATTAAGAGATGCAGAGGATCAAGGGGCTCATGGGTGTGTCAGTGAGGGTGTGCCTGGACAGGATTGGCATGTGGGATAGCCAATGGAAACAAAGACCCTCCCTAAGCATGGGCAGCACCATCCAATAAGATGATGGCTTGGATAGAATAAAAGTGGGAAGACCAAGCAAAGCAGCAGCAGATGCAAGCGGATTCCTCTTGAACA
The DNA here is from genome assembly GCF_045843805.1 of Urocitellus parryii. NCBI lineage: Eukaryota > Metazoa > Chordata > Mammalia > Rodentia > Sciuridae > Urocitellus > Urocitellus parryii. The sequence continues at coordinate 28,956 of NW_027551897.1, read as the reverse complement.
GTTCCTGATCGCTGCTGTGATTGAATGTCGGACTCTTGCTTCTTCTCTCTCCCAAAGCAGGCTGTGCCAGCGATTCTCCAGAAGCCTTTGGCCTACTACGAGGGGAGCACCCTGATCTCTCTTGTTCTGGGGATTTATCTGCTTGTTCTTCCAGCTCTCCAGCCTACAGACTGCCATTTTGGACTATCCAGCTTCTGGTGCGTAAGCCAACCCAGTGAGTCTCCTTTTCATCACCAAACTTCCTGTTGATTCTGTTCCTCTCGAGAACCCTAATGCAGAGGGATTGAGCCCAAACTGCTTCACCACGGGGCCACATCCTCAGCATTTTTTTGTAGCTAGCTCAATTGCTGAGGCTGGCTTTGAACTTGCAATCCTCCAGCCTCAGCCTCCTCCAAGGCGAACTCACAGTCTCTCTCCATCTCTCCCTCTCTATTACTCCCTCTTCTCTCACTTTCCCTCCTTGGAGACCAGGGGAGTCAGGTGTGGGTCATGGCCACCAGTGGTGGGGATCCCGGGAATTTAGAAAGTGGTTTGAAACCTATCTATCAACAACATGGATTCAATCCAACAGGGACATCCAAGATGATTGAATTTGCCCTTCAGCAGAAATGTACCCATGACATCCTGTCTCCACAAGTTCCACACCCTGTGTTTCAGGTCAAGAGGAGCCCAGGAGAGTAGGAATTATCTTGCAAGCGGTCTCTGAAGCCTTTTGCCCCTGTGAGAGTCTGCAGCTATGGAGAAGCATTTTCCTGCTGTGTGAGGGAGGCCTGGGATTGTGGAGAATATGCTCCAGGGCCCCAGGCACTGCCAGCCGTTGAGGAAGCAGATGCTGGGCCCTGGCCTCTGCCTTTGTATCCCAGGCTGGGCTTCCTGTCTGGGGCTCAGCAGGACTTCAACCGTGAAGCACTTTTACCACCCTGTGGGTTTCTCAGCTCTGACTGCCCCATCCACGGATCCGGATCGCACAGCACTTTGAGAAGAGGCCCAGAGCTGCCTGCCTGCCTGCCCTGGCCCAAAGCCTCAGACCCAGCAGGAGACACCGGCCCCACCAGGAGAGTTGGACGCCTCTAAGGAACCAGGAAGACCGGTGCCCAGGCTGCCCCATTGGACCAAGGGATCCCGCGATTGCCCACACTCTTTCCAGCATTTTGCTGTGCGGGTGCCAGGAGCCTCTGCCTGAGGTTTCCACTCCCATGCACAGGCTTTACGTTGGAAGGCTCTGGACTCCAGGCTGCCTGCCTTTGGCGTGAGAGCACTGGCGTCTCCGTGAACATGCTGCAATGGATGATCCTCTGAGAAGAAACCCGGTTCAAATAGACAATTCTCAGATTAGCAGTCCAGGGAGAAGTTTATGGCTTCTTGGATTTTCCTGAAATTTTCTGTCCCTTGTATAATAAAATCACGGAAACCATCCTTTTCCACGAGTGTGCTTGATTTGGAGATGGGGAAATGAAAGGTGGGTTGGCTGGATGCCAGCATGGGCCCTGTGCAGGTGTCTTTCCTTGGCGGGAAAAGGGATGGATGCTGGGGTCCACACAGGGTTCTCCCCCTTGCCTGTTAATCCTGCCCAGTATCAATGCATGGTAAATGTTCATGACAAGAATTCTTCAGCTCATTTCACTTCTGTCATTGTTCTGGGGCCAAACATTCACAGGACTTCGTCCCAGAGTTGTCTCAACTTTTGGACCCCTTCCCTCCATTCCCTATAGTGAACTGCAAAAGTCTTACTTTTACACCTCTGACTCACCACAGGCAGGTGTGTTACTGTCTCAGATTCAAAAGGCATGTTTGCAGGAAAGGCAAAACACGCTAAGCAAAGTATGTTCCCCGAGAAACTGATGACCCAGATCAGTTGTAGATATGCGCATATGCCTTCAAGGAAGGCCTTCAATTTTCAGCTTTGGGTTTTCGAAACAATTGTATTCATTTTTTTTTTTTTTAAGAGTTGAACACTACAAACACAACCAGGAAGAACCAGATGTGAAGGACAGTCCCAAATTTAATACTTTATTTCCCACACAGCTTTAACGGCATCAATTGCAAAGTACGTTATTGAAATTTTGGTGAAATATGAAATTTTGGTGCAATTGAAATATCCCTTGAATTCACACCCCGGCAGTCCTCTATAATCCAACTTGCAAACTGTCACTAATAGAATCAGGAGTAGAGGTCTGCCGTTTTTTCCCCGTTCCTCTTCAGCATTTTGAAAGAAGATTGAGAGTAGACAGCCATGCTCCTTCTAATATTCCATAGAATTCACTGATGAAACTGCTATGGCCCGAACTTTTACTTATTAGTGTTTCCTCCCACCCCCATGCCCGCACCCCGCCCCCGCCCCGTGATGGACAGTTAACCCAGGTGGGGCCTCAGACAAATGCTCTCTACCACTCACGTGTATCCCCAGCCTCACCTTGTGTTTGCTTCCTGATTTAATGGCAATCAAGTGGTAGATTTGTTCAGGTGTTCTTGTTGATTCAGTGTTGGTAGCCCTCTTTACTGTTAGCATTCATTCAACTTGATGGGATTGGGACATGCCAATGACTAAGACCCTTCTGGCGGTGTCTAGTAATCATGGGCATGTGGGATAGCAACTGAAGTGCAGACCCTCCCTAAAGTTGGGCAGCATCATCCAATAGGATGGTGGCTTGCTTGGAATCAATGTTGAAAGAACAAGGAAGCAGCAGCAGATGCCAGTGCTTCTCTTCTTGATGGCTGCTGCCATCACTTGAGGATATCTGACTCTTGCTTCTTCACTCCTGCAAAGTGGACTGTGCCAGGGATTGTCCAGGGAGTTTCCAGAAGCCTGGGGTAGTAATGAATTCATCACTTTATTTATTTATTTATTTATTTATTTATTTATGTATTCATGTATTTTTTTGTTTATTTATTCGTTTGTTTGTTTGTTTGTTTGTTTGTTTGTTCATTTATTTATTGAATTATTTATTCACTCCACCAGGGTGTAATGGCGCTTTTCCAATGGCCAACTTGATGAGATTAAGAGATGCAGAGGATCAAGGGGCTCATGGGTGTGTCAGTGAGGGGTGTGCCTGGACAGGATTGGCATGTGGGATAGCCAATGGAAACAAAGACCCTCCCTAAGCATGGGCAGCACCATCCAATAAGATGATGGCTTGGATAGAATAAAAGTGGGAAGACCAAGCAAAGCAGCAGCAGATGCAAGCGGATTCCTCTTGAACAGTTCCTGATCGCTGCTGTGATTGAATGTCGGACTCTTGCTTCTTCTCTCTCCCAAAGCAGGCTGTGCCAGCGATTCTCCAGAAGCCTTTGGCCTACTACGAGGGGAGCACCCTGATCTCTCTTGTTCTGGGGATTTATCTGCTTGTTCTTCCAGCTCTCCAGCCTACAGACTGCCATTTTGGACTATCCAGCTTCTGGTGCGTAAGCCAACCCAGTGAGTCTCCTTTTCATCACCAAACTTCCTGTTGATTCTGTTCCTCTCGAGAACCCTAATGCAGAGGGATTGAGCCCAAACTGCTTCACCACGGGGCCACATCCTCAGCATTTTTTTGTAGCTAGCTCAATTGCTGAGGCTGGCTTTGAACTTGCAATCCTCCAGCCTCAGCCTCCTCCAAGGCGAACTCACAGTCTCTCTCCATCTCTCCCTCTCTATTACTCCCTCTTCTCTCACTTTCCCTCCTTGGAGACCAGGGGAGTCAGGTGTGGGTCATGGCCACCAGTGGTGGGGATCCCGGGAATTTAGAAAGTGGTTTGAAACCTATCTATCAACAAAACATGGATTCAATCCAACAGGGACATCCAGATGATTGAATTTGCCCTTCCGCAGAAATGTACCCATGACATCCTGTCTCCACAAGTTCCACACCCTGTGTTTCAGGTCAAGAGGAGCCCAGGAGAGTAGGAATTATCTTGCAAGCGGTCTCTGAAGCCTTTTGCCCTGTGAGAGTCTGCAGCTATGGAGAAGCATTTTCCCTGCTGTGTGAGGGAGGCCTGGGATTGTGGAGAATATGCTCCAGGGCCCCAGGCACTGCCAGCCGTTGAGGAAAGCAGATGCTGGGCCCTGGCCTCTGCCTTTGTATCCCAGGCTGGGCTTCCTGTCTGGGGATCAGCAGGACTTCAACCGTGAAGCACTTTTACCACCCTGTGGGTTTCTCAGCTCTGACTGCCCCATCCACGGATCCGGATCGCACAGCACTTGAGAAGAGGCCCAGAGCTGCCTGCCTGCCTGCCCTGGCCCAAAGCCTCAGACCCAGCAGGAGACACCGGCCCCACCAGGAGAGTTGGACGCCTCTAAGGAACCAGGAAGACCGGTGCCCAGGCTGCCCCATTGGACCAAGGGATCCCGCGATTGCCCACACTCTTTCCAGCATTTTGCTGTGCGGGTGCCAGGAGCCTCTGCCTGAGGTTTCCACTCCCATGCACAGGCTTTACGTTGGAAGGCTCTGGACTCCAGGCTGCCTGCCTTTGGCGTGAGAGCACTGGCGTCTCCGTGAACATGCTGCAATGGATGATCCTCTGAGAAGAAACCCGGTTCAAATAGACAATTCTCAGATTAGCAGTCCAGGGAGAAGTTTATGGCTTCTTGGATTTTCCTGAAATTTTCTGTCCCTTGTATAATAAAATCACGGAAAACCATCCTTTTCCACGAGTGTGCTTGATTTGGAGATGGGGAAATGAAAGGTGGGTTGGCTGGATGCCAGCATGGGCCCTGTGCAGGTGTCTTTCCTTGGCGGGAAAAGGGATGGATGCTGGGGTCCACACAGGGTTCTCCCCCTTGCCTGTTAATCTGCCCAGTATCAATGCATGGTAAATGTTCATGACAAGAATTCTTCAGCTCATTTCACTTCTGTCATTGTTCTGGGGCCAAACATTCACAGGACTTCGTCCCAGAGTTGTCTCAACTTTTGGACCCCTTCCCTCCATTCCCTATAGTGAACTGCAAAAGTCTTACTTTTACACCTCTGACTCACCACAGGCAGGTGTGTTACTGTCTCAGATTCAAAAGGCATGTTTGCAGGAAAGGCAAAACACGCTAAGCAAAGTATGTTCCCCGAGAAACTGATGACCCAGATCAGTTGTAGATATGCGCATATGCCTTCAAGGAAGGCCTTCAATTTTCAGCTTTGGGTTTTCGAAACAATTGTATTCATTTTTTTTTTTTTAAGAGTTGAACACTACAAACACAACCAGGAAGAACCAGATGTGAAGGACAGTCCCAAATTTAATACTTTATTTCCCACACAGCTTTAACGGCATCAATTGCAAAGTACGTTATTGAAATTTTGGTGAAATATGAAATTTTGGTGCAATTGAAATATCCCTTGAATTCACACCCCGGCAGTCCTCTATAATCCAACTTGCAAACTGTCACTAATAGAATCAGGAGTAGAGGTCTGCCGTTTTTTCCCGTTCCTCTTCAGCATTTGAAAGAAGATTGAGAGTAGACAGCCACGCTCCTTCTAATATTCCATAGAATTCACTGATGAAACTGCTATGGCCCGAACTTTTACTTATTAGTGTTTCCTCCCACCCCCATGCCCGCACCCCGCCCCCGCCCCGTGATGGACAGTTAACCCAGGTGGGGCCTCAGACAAATGCTCTCTACCACTCACGTGTATCCCCAGCCTCACCTTGTGTTTGCTTCCTGATTTAATGGCAATCAAGTGGTAGATTTGTTCAGGTGTTCTTGTTGATTCAGTGTTGGTAGCCCTCTTTACTGTTAGCATTCATTCAACTTGATGGGATTGGGACATGCCAATGACTAAGACCCTTCTGGCGGTGTCTAGTAATCATGGGCATGTGGGATAGCAACTGAAGTGCAGACCCTCCCTAAAGTTGGGCAGCATCATCCAATAGGATGGTGGCTTGCTTGGAATCAATGTTGAAAGAACAAGGAAGCAGCAGCAGATGCCAGTGCTTCTCTTCTTGATGGCTGCTGCCATCACTTGAGGATATCTGACTCTTGCTTCTTCACTCCTGCAAAGTGGACTGTGCCAGGGATTGTCCAGGGAGTTTCCAGAAGCCTGGGGTAGTAATGAATTCATCACTTTATTTATTTATTTATGTATTCATGTATTTGTTTGTCTATTTATTTGTTTGTTTATTTGTTTGTTTGTGTTTGTTTGTTATTTGTTTGTTTGTTCATTTATTTATTGAATTATTTATTCACTCCACCAGGGTGTAATGGCGCTTTCCAATGGCCAACTTGATGAGATTAAGAGATGCAGAGGATCAAGGGGCTCATGGGTGTGTCAGTGAGGGTGTGCCTGGACAGGATTGGCATGTGGGATAGCCAATGGAAACAAAGACCCTCCCTAAGCATGGGCAGCACCATCCAATAAGAGGATGGCTTGGATAGAATAAAAGTGGGAAGACCAAGCAAAGCAGCAGCAGATGCAAGCGGATTCCTCTTGAACAGTTCCCTGATCGCTGCTGTGATTGAATGTCGGACTCTTGCTTCTTCTCTCTCCCAAAGCAGGCTGTGCCAGCGATTCTCCAGAAGCCTTTGGCCTACTACGAGGGGAGCACCCTGATCTCTCTTGTTCTGGGGATTTATCTGCTTGTTCTTCCAGCTCTCCAGCCTACAGACTGCCATTTTGGACTATCCAGCTTCTGGTGCGTAAGCCAACCAGTGAGTCTCCTTTTCATCACCAAACTTCCTGTTGATTCTGTTCCTCTCGAGAACCCTAATGCAGAGGGATTGAGCCCAAACTGCTTCACCACGGGGCCACATCCTCAGCATTTTTTGTAGCTAGCTCAATTGCTGAGGCTGGCTTTGAACTTGCAATCCTCCAGCCTCAGCCTCCTCCAAGGCGAACTCACAGTCTCTCTCCATCTCTCCCTCTCTATTACTCCCTCTTCTCTCACTTTCCTCCTTGGAGACCAGGGGAGTCAGGTGTGGGTCATGGCCACCAGTGGTGGGGATCCCGGGAATTTAGAAAGTGGTTTGAAACCTATCTATCAACAACATGGATTCAATCCAACAGGGACATCCAAGATGATTGAATTTGCCCTTCAGCAGAAATGTACCCATGACATCCTGTCTCCACAAGTTCCACACCCTGTGTTTCAGGTCAAGAGGAGCCCAGGAGAGTAGGAATTATCTTGCAAGCGGTCTCTGAAGCCTTTTGCCCCTGTGAGAGTCTGCAGCTATGGAGAAGCATTTTCCCTGCTGTGTGAGGGAGGCCTGGGATTGTGGAGAATATGCTCCAGGGCCCCAGGCACTGCCAGCCGTTGAGGAAGCAGATGCTGGGCCCTGGCCTCTGCCTTTGTATCCCAGGCTGGGCTTCCTGTCTGGGGATCAGCAGGCTTCAAACCGTGAAGCACTTTTACCACCCTGTGGGTTTCTCAGCTCTGACTGCCCCATCCACGGATCCGGATCGCACAGCACTTTGAGAAGAGGCCCAGAGCTGCCTGCCTGCCTGCCCTGGCCCAAAGCCTCAGACCCAGCAGGAGACACCGGCCCCACCAGGAGAGTTGGACGCCTCTAAGGAACCAGGAAGACCGGTGCCCAGGCTGCCCCATTGGACCAAGGGATCCCGCGATTGCCCACACTCTTTCCAGCATTTTGCTGTGCGGGTGCCAGGAGCCTCTGCCTGAGGTTTCCACTCCCATGCACAGGCTTTACGTTGGAAGGCTCTGGACTCCAGGCTGCCTGCCTTTGGCGTGAGAGCACTGGCGTCTCCGTGAACATGCTGCAATGGATGATCCTCTGAGAAGAAACCCGGTTCAAATAGACAATTCTCAGATTAGCAGTCCAGGGAGAAGTTTATGGCTTCTTGGATTTTCGTGAAATTTTCTGTCCCTTGTATAATAAAATCACGGAAACCATCCTTTTCCACGAGTGTGCTTGATTTGGAGATGGGGAAATGAAAGGTGGGTTGGCTGGATGCCAGCATGGGCCCTGTGCAGGTGTCTTTCCTTGGCGGGAAAAGGGATGGATGCTGGGGTCCACACAGGGTTCTCCCCCTTGCCTGTTAATCCTGCCCAGTATCAATGCATGGTAAATGTTCATGACAAGAATTCTTCAGCTCATTTCACTTCTGTCATTGTTCTGGGGCCAAACATTCACAGGACTTCATCCCAGAGTTGTCTCAACTTTTGGACCCCTTCCCTCCATTCCCTATAGTGAACTGCAAAAGTCTTACTTTTACACCTCTGACTCACCACAGGCAGGTGTGTTACTGTCTCAGATTCAAAAGGCATGTTTGCAGGAAAGGCAAAACACGCTAAGCAAAGTATGTTCCCCGAGAAACTGATGACCCAGATCAGTTGTAGATATGCGCATATGCCTTCAAGGAAGGCCTTCAATTTTCAGCTTTGGGTTTTCGAAACAATTGTATTCATTTTTTTTTTTTTTTAAGAGTTGAACACTACAAACACAACCAGGAAGAACCAGATGTGAAGGACAGTCCCAAATTTAATACTTTATTTCCCACACAGCTTTAACGGCATCAATTGCAAAGTACGTTATTGAAATTTTGGTGAAATATGAAATTTTGGTGCAATTGAAATATCCCTTGAATTCACACCCCGGCAGTCCTCTATAATCCAACTTGCAAACGGTCACTAATAGAATCAGGAGTAGAGGTCTGCCGTTTTTTCCCCGTTCCTCTTCAGGATTTTGAAAGAAGATTGAGAGTAGACAGCCACGCTCCTTCTAATATTCCATAGAATTCACTGATGAAACTGCTATGGCCCGAACTTTTACTTATTAGTGTTTCCTCCCACCCCCACCCCCGCACCCCGCCCCCGCCCCGTGATGGACAGTTAACCCAGGTGGGGCCTCAGACAAATGCTCTCTACCACTCACGTGTATCCCCAGCCTCACCTTGTGTTTGCTTCCTGATTTAATGGCAATCAAGTGGTAGATTTGTTCAGGTGTTCTTGTTGATTCAGTGTTGGTAGCCCTCTTTACTGTTAGCATTCATTCAACTTGATGGGATTGGGACATGCCAATGACTAAGACCCTTCTGGCGGTGTCTAGTAATCATGGGCATGTGGGATAGCAACTGAAGTGCAGACCCTCCCTAAAGTTGGGCAGCATCATCCAATAGGATGGTGGCTTGCTTGGAATCAATGTTGAAAGAACAAGGAAGCAGCAGCAGATGCCAGTGCTTCTCTTCTTGATGGCTGCTGCCATCACTTGAGGATATCTGACTCTTGCTTCTTCACTCCTGCAAAGTGGACTGTGCCAGGGATTGTCCAGGGAGTTTCCAGAAGCCTGGGGTAGTAATGAATTCATCACTTTATTTATTTATTTATTTATTTATGTATTCATGTATTTTTTTGTTTATTTATTCGTTTGTTTGTTTATTTGTTTGTTTATTTGTTTGTTTGTTCATTTATTTATTGAATTATTTATTCACTCCACCAGGGTGTAATGGCGCTTTCCAATGGCCAACTTGATGAGATTAAGAGATGCAGAGGATCAAGGGGCTCATGGGTGTGTCAGTGAGGGTGTGCCTGGACAGGATTGGCATGTGGGATAGCCAATGGAAACAAAGACCCTCCCTAAGCATGGGCAGCACCATCCAATAAGATGATGGCTTGGATAGAATAAAAGTGGGAAGACCAAGCAAAGCAGCAGCAGATGCAAGCGGATTCCTCTTGAACAGTTCCTGATCGCTGCTGTGATTGAATGTCGGACTCTTGCTTCTTCTCTCTCCCAAAGCAGGCTGTGCCAGCGATTCTCCAGAAGCCTTTGGCCTACTACGAGGGGAGCACCCTGATCTCTCTTGTTCTGGGGATTTATCTGCTTGTTCTTCCAGCTCTCCAGCCTACAGACTGCCATTTTGGACTATCCAGCTTCTGGTGCGTAAGCCAACCCAGTGAGTCTCCTTTTCATCACCAAACTTCCTGTTGATTCTGTTCCTCTCGAGAACCCTAATGCAGAGGGATTGAGCCGAAACTGCTTCACCACGGGGCCACATCCTCAGCATTTTTTTGTAGCTAGCTCAATTGCTGAGGCTGGCTTTGAACTTGCAATCCTCCAGCCTCAGCCTCCTCCAAGGCGAACTCACAGTCTCTCTCCATCTCTCCCTCTCTATTACTCCCTCTTCTCTCACTTTCCCTCCTTGGAGACCAGGGGAGTCAGGTGTGGGTCATGGCCACCAGTGGTGGGGATCCCGGGAATTTAGAAAGTGGTTTGAAACCTATCTATCAACAACATGGATTCAATCCAACAGGGACATCCAAGATGATTGAATTTGCCCTTCAGCAGAAATGTACCCATGACATCCTGTCTCCACAAGTTCCACACCCTGTGTTTCAGGTCAAGAGGAGCCCAGGAGAGTAGGAATTATCTTGCAAGCGGTCTCTGAAGCCTTTTGCCCCTGTGAGAGTCTGCAGCTATGGAGAAGCATTTTCCCTGCTGTGTGAGGGAGGCCTGGGATTGTGGAGAATATGCTTCAGGGCCCCAGGCACTGCCAGCCGTTGAGGAAGCAGATGCTGGGCCCTGGCCTCTGCCTTTGTATCCCAGGCTGGGCTTCCTGTCTGGGGCTCAGCAGGACTTCAACCGTGAAGCACTTTTACCACCCTGTGGGTTTCTCAGCTCTGACTGCCCCATCCACGGATCCGGATCGCACAGCACTTTGAGAAGAGGCCCAGAGCTGCCTGCCTGCCTGCCCTGGCCCAAAGCCTCAGACCCAGCAGGAGACACCGGCCCCACCAGGAGAGTTGGACGCCTCTAAGGAACCAGGAAGACCGGTGCCCAGGCTGCCCCATTGGACCAAGGGATCCCGCGATTGCCCACACTCTTTCCAGCATTTTGCTGTGCGGGTGCCAGGAGCCTCTGCCTGAGGTTTCCACTCCCATGCACAGGCTTTACGTTGGAAGGCTCTGGACTCCAGGCTGCCTGCCTTTGGCGTGAGAGCACTGGCGTCTCCGTGAACATGCTGCAATGGATGATCCTCTGAGAAGAAACCCTGTTCAAATAGACAATTCTCAGATTAGCAGTCCAGGGAGAAGTTTATGGCTTCTTGGATTTTCCTGAAATTTTCTGTCCCTTGTATAATAAAATCACGGAAACCATCCTTTTCCACGAGTGTGCTTGATTTGGAGATGGGGAAATGAAAGGTGGGTTGGCTGGATGCCAGCATGGGCCCTGTGCAGGTGTCTTTCCTTGGCGGGAAAAGGGATGGATGCTGGGGTCCACACAGGGTTCTCCCCCTTGCCTGTTAATCCTGCCCAGTATCAATGCATGGTAAATGTTCATGACAAGAATTCTTCAGCTCATTTCACTTCTGTCATTGTTCTGGGGCCAAACATTCACAGGACTTCATCCCAGAGTTGTCTCAACTTTTGGACCCCTTCCCTCCATTCCCTATAGTGAACTGCAAGAGTCTTACTTTTACACCTCTGACTCACCACAGGCAGGTGTGTTACTGTCTCAGATTCAAAAGGCATGTTTGCAGGAAAGGCAAAACACGCTAAGCAAAGTATGTTCCCCGAGAAACTGATGACCCAGATCAGTTGTAGATATGCGCATATGCCTTCAAGGAAGGCCTTCAATTTTCAGCTTTGGGTTTTCGAAACAATCGTATTCATTTTTTTTTTTTTTTAAGAGTTGAACACTACAAACACAACCAGGAAGAACCAGATGTGAAGGACAGTCCCAAATTTAATACTTTATTTCCCACACAGCTTTAACGGCATCAATTGCAAAGTACGTTATTGAAATTTTGGTGAAATATGAAATTTTGGTGCAATTGAAATATCCCTTGAATTCACACCCCGGCAGTCCTCTATAATCCAACTTGCAAACTGTCACTAATAGAATCAGGAGTAGAGGTCTGCCGTTTTTTTCCCCGTTCCTCTTCAGCATTTTGAAAGAAGATTGAGAGTAGACAGCCACGCTCCTTCTAATATTCCATAGAATTCACTGATGAAACTGCTATGGCCCGAACTTTTACTTATTAGTGTTTCCTCCCACCCCCACCCCCGCACCCCGCCCCCGCCCCGTGATGGACAGTTAACCCAGGTGGGGCCTCAGACAAATGCTCTCTACCACTCACGTGTATCCCCAGCCTCACCTTGTGTTTGCTTCCTGATTTAATGGCAATCAAGTGGTAGATTTGTTCAGGTGTTCTTGTTGATTCAGTGTTGGTAGCCCTCTTTACTGTTAGCATTCATTCAACTTGATGGGATTGGGACATGCCAATGACTAAGACCCTTCTGGCGGTGTCTAGTAATCATGGGCATGTGGGATAGCAACTGAAGTGCAGACCCTCCCTAAAGTTGGGCAGCATCATCCAATAGGATGGTGGCTTGCTTGGAATCAATGTTGAAAGAACAAGGAAGCAGCAGCAGATGCCAGTGCTTCTCTTCTTGATGGCTGCTGCCATCACTTGAGGATATCTGACTCTTGCTTCTTCACTCCTGCAAAGTGGACTGTGCCAGGGATTGTCCAGGGAGTTTCCAGAAGCCTGGGGTAGTAATGAATTCATCACTTTATTTATTTATTTATGTATTCATGTATTTGTTTGTCTATTTATTTGTTTGTTTATTTGTTTGTTTGTTTGTTTATTTGTTTGTTTGTTCATTTATTTATTGAATTATTTATTCACTCCACCAGGGTGTAATGGCGCTTTCCAATGGCCAACTTGATGAGATTAAGAGATGCAGAGGATCAAGGGGCTCATGGGTGTGTCAGTGAGGGTGTGCCTGGACAGGATTGGCATGTGGGATAGCCAATGGAAACAAAGACCCTCCCTAAGCATGGGCAGCACCATCCAATAAGAGGATGGCTTGGATAGAATAAAAGTGGGAAGACCAAGCAAAGCAGCAGCAGATGCAAGCGGATTCCTCTTGAACAGTTCCTGATCGCTGCTGTGATTGAATGTCGGACTCTTGCTTCTTCTCTCTCCCAAAGCAGGCTGTGCCAGCGATTCTCCAGAAGCCTTTGGCCTACTACGAGGGGAGCACCCTGATCTCTCTTGTTCTGGGGATTTATCTGCTTGTTCTTCCAGCTCTCCAGCCTACAGACTGCCATTTTGGACTATCCAGCTTCTGGTGCGTAAGCCAACCCAGTGAGTCTCCTTTTCATCACCAAACTTCCTGTTGATTCTGTTCCTCTCGAGAACCCTAATGCAGAGGGATTGAGCCCAAACTGCTTCACCACGGGGCCACATCCTCAGCATTTTTTTGTAGCTAGCTCAATTGCTGAGGCTGGCTTTGAACTTGCAATCCTCCAGCCTCAGCCTCCTCCAAGGCGAACTCACAGTCTCTCTCCATCTCTCCCTCTCTATTACTCCCTCTTCTCTCACTTTCCCTCCTTGGAGACCAGGGGAGTCAGGTGTGGGTCATGGCCACCAGTGGTGGGGATCCCGGGAATTTAGAAAGTGGTTTGAAACCTATCTATCAACAACATGGATTCAATCCAACAGGGACATCCAAGATGATTGAATTTGCCCTTCAGCAGAAATGTACCCATGACATCCTGTCTCCACAAGTTCCACACCCTGTGTTTCAGGTCAAGAGGAGCCCAGGAGAGTAGGAATTATCTTGCAAGCGGTCTCTGAAGCCTTTTGCCCCTGTGAGAGTCTGCAGCTATGGAGAAGCATTTTCCCTGCTGTGTGAGGGAGGCCTGGGATTGTGGAGAATATGCTCCAGGGCCCCAGCCACTGCCAGCCGTTGAGGAAGCAGATGCTGGGCCCTGGCCTCTGCCTTTGTATCCCAGGCTGGGCTTCCTGTCTGGGGCTCAGCAGGACTTCAACCGTGAAGCACTTTTACCACCCTGTGGGTTTCTCAGCTCTGACTGCCCCATCCACGGATCCGGATCGCACAGCACTTTGAGAAGAGGCCCAGAGCTGCCTGCCTGCCTGGCCTGGCCCAAAGCCTCAGACCCAGCAGGAGACACCGGCCCCACCAGGAGAGTTGGACGCCTCTAAGGAACCAGGAAGACCGGTGCCCAGGCTGCCCCATTGGACCAAGGGATCCCGCGATTGCCCACACTCTTTCCAGCATTTTGCTGTGCGGGTGCCAGGAGCCTCTGCCTGAGGTTTCCACTCCCATGCACAGGCTTTACGTTGGAAGGCTCTGGACTCCAGGCTGCCTGCCTTTGGCGTGAGAGCACTGGCGTCTCCGTGAACATGCTGCAATGGATGATCCTCTGAGAAGAAACCCGGTTCAAATAGACAATTCTCAGATTAGCAGTCCAGGGAGAAGTTTATGGCTTCTTGGATTTTCCTGAAATTTTCTGTCCCTTGTATAATAAAATCACGGAAACCATCCTTTTCCACGAGTGTGCTTGATTTGGAGATGGGGAAATGAAAGGTGGGTTGGCTGGATGCCAGCATGGGCCCTGTGCAGGTGTCTTTCCTTGGCGGGAAAAGGGATGGATGCTGGGGTCCACACAGGGTTCTCCCCCTTGCCTGTTAATCCTGCCCAGTATCAATGCATGGTAAATGTTCATGACAAGAATTCTTCAGCTCATTTCACTTCTGTCATTGTTCTGGGGCCAAACATTCACAGGACTTCGTCCCAGAGTTGTCTCAACTTTTGGACCCCTTCCCTCCATTCCCTATAGTGAACTGCAAAAGTCTTACTTTTACACCTCTGACTCACCACAGGCAGGTGTGTTACTGTCTCAGATTCAAAAGGCATGTTTGCAGGAAAGGCAAAACACGCTAAGCAAAGTATGTTCCCCGAGAAACTGATGACCCAGATCAGTTGTAGATATGCGCATATGCCTTCAAGGAAGGCCTTCAATTTTCAGCTTTGGGTTTTCGAAACAATTGTATTCATTTTTTTTTTTTTAAGAGTTGAACACTACAAACACAACCAGGAAGAACCAGATGTGAAGGACAGTCCCAAATTTAATACTTTATTTCCCACACAGCTTTAACGGCATCAATTGCAAAGTACGTTATTGAAATTTTGGTGAAATATGAAATTTTGGTGCAATTGAAATATCCCTTGAATTCACACCCCGGCAGTCCTCTATAATCCAACTTGCAAACTGTCACTAATAGAATCAGGAGTAGAGGTCTGCCGTTTTTTCCCCGTTCCTCTTCAGCATTTTGAAAGAAGATTGAGAGTAGACAGCCACGCTCCTTCTAATATTCCATAGAATTCACTGATGAAACTGCTATGGCCCGAACTTTTACTTATTAGTGTTTCCTCCCACCCCCACCCCCGCACCCCGCCCCCGCCCCGTGATGGACAGTTAACCCAGGTGGGGCCTCAGACAAATGCTCTCTACCACTCACGTGTATCCCCAGCCTCACCTTGTGTTTGCTTCCTGATTTAATGGCAATCAAGTGGTAGATTTGTTCAGGTGTTCTTGTTGATTCAGTGTTGGTAGCCCTCTTTACTGTTAGCATTCATTCAACTTGATGGGATTGGGACATGCCAATGACTAAGACCCTTCTGGCGGTGTCTAGTAATCATGGGCATGTGGGATAGCAACTGAAGTGCAGACCCTCCCTAAAGTTGGGCAGCATCATCCAATAGGATGGTGGCTTGCTTGGAATCAATGTTGAAAGAACAAGGAAGCAGCAGCAGATGCCAGTGCTTCTCTTCTTGATGGCTGCTGCCATCACTTGAGGATATCTGACTCTTGCTTCTTCACTCCTGCAAAGTGGACTGTGCCAGGGATTGTCCAGGGAGTTTCCAGAAGCCTGGGGTAGTAATGAATTCATCACTTTATTTATTTATTTATGTATTCATGTATTTGTTTGTCTATTTATTTGTTTGTTTATTTATTCGTTTGTTTGTTTATTTGTTTGTTTGTTCATTTATTTATTGAATTATTTATTCACTCCACCAGGGTGTAATGGCGCTTTCCAATGGCCAACTTGATGAGATTAAGAGATGCAGAGGATCAAGGGGCTCATGGGTGTGTCAGTGAGGGTGTGCCTGGACAGGATTGGCATGTGGGATAGCCAATGGAAACAAAGACCCTCCCTAAGCATGGGCAGCACCATCCAATAAGAGGATGGCTTGGATAGAATAAAAGTGGGAAGACCAAGCAAAGCAGCAGCAGATGCAAGCGGATTCCTCTTGAACAGTTCCTGATCGCTGCTGTGATTGAATGTCGGACTCTTGCTTCTTCTCTCTCCCAAAGCAGGCTGTGCCAGCGATTCTCCAGAAGCCTTTGGCCTACTACGAGGGGAGCACCCTGATCTCTCTTGTTCTGGGGATTTATCTGCTTGTTCTTCCAGCTCTCCAGCCTACAGACTGCCATTTTGGACTATCCAGCTTCTGGTGCGTAAGCCAACCCAGTGAGTCTCCTTTTCATCACCAAACTTCCTGTTGATTCTGTTCCTCTCGAGAACCCTAATGCAGAGGGATTGAGCCCAAACTGCTTCACCACGGGGCCACATCCTCAGCATTTTTTTGTAGCTAGCTCAATTGCTGAGGCTGGCTTTGAACTTGCAATCCTCCAGCCTCAGCCTCCTCCAAGGCGAACTCACAGTCTCTCTCCATCTCTCCCTCTCTATTACTCCCTCTTCTCTCACTTTCCCTCCTTGGAGACCAGGGGAGTCAGGTGTGGGTCATGGCCACCAGTGGTGGGGATCCCGGGAATTTAGAAAGTGGTTTGAAACCTATCTATCAACAACATGGATTCAATCCAACAGGGACATCCAAGATGATTGAATTTGCCCTTCAGCAGAAATGTACCCATGACATCCTGTCTCCACAAGTTCCACACCCTGTGTTTCAGGTCAAGAGGAGCCCAGGAGAGTAGGAATTATCTTGCAAGCGGTCTCTGAAGCCTTTTGCCCCTGTGAGAGTCTGCAGCTATGGAGAAGCATTTTCCCTGCTGTGTGAGGGAGGCCTGGGATTGTGGAGAATATGCTCCAGGGCCCCAGGCACTGCCAGCCGTTGAGGAAGCAGATGCTGGGCCCTGGCCTCTGCCTTTGTATCCCAGGCTGGGCTTCCTGTCTGGGGATCAGCAGGACTTCAACCGTGAAGCACTTTTACCACCCTGTGGGTTTCTCAGCTCTGACTGCCCCATCCACGGATCCGGATCGCACAGCACTTTGAGAAGAGGCCCAGAGCTGCCTGCCTGCCTGCCCTGGCCCAAAGCCTCAGACCCAGCAGGAGACACCGGCCCCACCAGGAGAGTTGGACGCCTCTAAGGAACCAGGAAGACCGGTGCCCAGGCTGCCCCATTGGACCAAGGGATCCCGCGATTGCCCACACTCTTTCCAGCATTTTGCTGTGCGGGTGCCAGGAGCCTCTGCCTGAGGTTTCCACTCCCATGCACAGGCTTTACGTTGGAAGGCTCTGGACTCCAGGCTGCCTGCCTTTGGCGTGAGAGCACTGGCGTCTCCGTGAACATGCTGCAATGGATGATCCTCTGAGAAGAAACCCGGTTCAAATAGACAATTCTCAGATTAGCAGTCCAGGGAGAAGTTTATGGCTTCTTGGATTTTCCTGAAATTTTCTGTCCCTTGTATAATAAAATCACGGAAACCATCCTTTTCCACGAGTGTGCTTGATTTGGAGATGGGGAAATGAAAGGTGGGTTGGCTGGATGCCAGCATGGGCCCTGTGCAGGTGTCTTTCCTTGGCGGGAAAAGGGATGGATGCTGGGGTCCACACAGGGTTCTCCCCCTTGCCTGTTAATCCTGCCCAGTATCAATGCATGGTAAATGTTCATGACAAGAATTCTTCAGCTCATTTCACTTCTGTCATTGTTCTGGGGCCAAACATTCACAGGACTTCGTCCCAGAGTTGTCTCAACTTTTGGACCCCTTCCCTCCATTCCCTATAGTGAACTGCAAAAGTCTTACTTTTACACCTCTGACTCACCACAGGCAGGTGTGTTACTGTCTCAGATTCAAAAGGCATGTTTGCAGGAAAGGCAAAACACGCTAAGCAAAGTATGTTCCCCGAGAAACTGATGACCCAGATCAGTTGTAGATATGCGCATATGCCTTCAAGGAAGGCCTTCAATTTTCAGCTTTGGGTTTTCGAAACAATTGTATTCATTTTTTTTTTTTTTAAGAGTTGAACACTACAAACACAACCAGGAAGAACCAGATGTGAAGGACAGTCCCAAATTTAATACTTTATTTCCCACACAGCTTTAACGGCATCAATTGCAAAGTACGTTATTGAAATTTTGGTGAAATATGAAATTTTGGTGCAATTGAAATATCCCTTGAATTCACACCCCGGCAGTCCTCTATAATCCAACTTGCAAACTGTCACTAATAGAATCAGGAGTAGAGGTCTGCCGTTTTTTCCCCGTTCCTCTTCAGCATTTTGAAAGAAGATTGAGAGTAGACAGCCATGCTCCTTCTAATATTCCATAGAATTCACTGATGAAACTGCTATGGCCCGAACTTTTACTTATTAGTGTTTCCTCCCACCCCCATGCCCGCACCCCGCCCCCGCCCCGTGATGGACAGTTAACCCAGGTGGGGCCTCAGACAAATGCTCTCTACCACTCACGTGTATCCCCAGCCTCACCTTGTGTTTGCTTCCTGATTTAATGGCAATCAAGTGGTAGATTTGTTCAGGTGTTCTTGTTGATTCAGTGTTGGTAGCCCTCTTTACTGTTAGCATTCATTCAACTTGATGGGATTGGGACATGCCAATGACTAAGACCCTTCTGGCGGTGTCTAGTAATCATGGGCATGTGGGATAGCAACTGAAGTGCAGACCCTCCCTAAAGTTGGGCAGCATCATCCAATAGGATGGTGGCTTGCTTGGAATCAATGTTGAAAGAACAAGGAAGCAGCAGCAGATGCCAGTGCTTCTCTTCTTGATGGCTGCTGCCATCACTTGAGGATATCTGACTCTTGCTTCTTCACTCCTGCAAAGTGGACTGTGCCAGGGATTGTCCAGGGAGTTTCCAGAAGCCTGGGGTAGTAATGAATTCATCACTTTATTTATTTATTTATGTATTCATGTATTTGTTTGTCTATTTATTTGTTTGTTTATTTGTTTGTTTGTTTGTTTATTTGTTTGTTTGTTCATTTATTTATTGAATTATTTATTCACTCCACCAGGGTGTAATGGCGCTTTCCAATGGCCAACTTGATGAGATTAAGAGATGCAGAGGATCAAGGGGCTCATGGGTGTGTCAGTGAGGGTGTGCCTGGACAGGATTGGCATGTGGGATAGCCAATGGAAACAAAGACCCTCCCTAAGCATGGGCAGCACCATCCAATAAGATGATGGCTTGGATAGAATAAAAGTGGGAAGACCAAGCAAAGCAGCAGCAGATGCAAGCGGATTCCTCTTGAACAGTTCCTGATCGCTGCTGTGATTGAATGTCGGACTCTTGCTTCTTCTCTCTCCCAAAGCAGGCTGTGCCAGCGATTCTCCAGAAGCCTTTGGCCTACTACGAGGGGAGCACCCTGATCTCTCTTGTTCTGGGGATTTATCTGCTTGTTCTTCCAGCTCTCCAGCCTACAGACTGCCATTTTGGACTATCCAGCTTCTGGTGCGTAAGCCAACCCAGTGAGTCTCCTTTTCATCACCAAACTTCCTGTTGATTCTGTTCCTCTCGAGAACCCTAATGCAGAGGGATTGAGCCCAAACTGCTTCACCACGGGGCCACATCCTCAGCATTTTTTTGTAGCTAGCTCAATTGCTGAGGCTGGCTTTGAACTTGCAATCCTCCAGCCTCAGCCTCCTCCAAGGCGAACTCACAGTCTCTCTCCATCTCTCCCTCTCTATTACTCCCTCTTCTCTCACTTTCCCTCCTTGGAGACCAGGGGAGTCAGGTGTGGGTCATGGCCACCAGTGGTGGGGATCCCGGGAATTTAGAAAGTGGTTTGAAACCTATCTATCAACAACATGGATTCAATCCAACAGGGACATCCAAGATGATTGAATTTGCCCTTCAGCAGAAATGTACCCATGACATCCTGTCTCCACAAGTTCCACACCCTGTGTTTCAGGTCAAGAGGAGCCCAGGAGAGTAGGAATTATCTTGCAAGCGGTCTCTGAAGCCTTTTGCCCCTGTGAGAGTCTGCAGCTATGGAGAAGCATTTTCCCTGCTGTGTGAGGGAGGCCTGGGATTGTGGAGAATATGCTCCAGGGCCCCAGGCACTGCCAGCCGTTGAGGAAGCAGATGCTGGGCCCTGGCCTCTGCCTTTGTATCCCAGGCTGGGCTTCCTGTCTGGGGATCAGCAGGACTTCAACCGTGAAGCACTTTTACCACCCTGTGGGTTTCTCAGCTCTGACTGCCCCATCCACGGATCCGGATCGCACAGCACTTTGAGAAGAGGCCCAGAGCTGCCTGCCTGCCTGCCCTGGCCCAAAGCCTCAGACCCAGCAGGAGACACCGGCCCCACCAGGAGAGTTGGACGCCTCTAAGGAACCAGGAAGACCGGTGCCCAGGCTGCCCCATTGGACCAAGGGATCCCGCGATTGCCCACACTCTTTCCAGCATTTTGCTGTGCGGGTGCCAGGAGCCTCTGCCTGAGGTTTCCACTCCCATGCACAGGCTTTACGTTGGAAGGCTCTGGACTCCAGGCTGCCTGCCTTTGGCGTGAGAGCACTGGCGTCTCCGTGAACATGCTGCAATGGATGATCCTCTGAGAAGAAACCCGGTTCAAATAGACAATTCTCAGATTAGCAGTCCAGGGAGAAGTTTATGGCTTCTTGGATTTTCCTGAAATTTTCTGTCCCTTGTATAATAAAATCACGGAAACCATCCTTTTCCACGAGTGTGCTTGATTTGGAGATGGGGAAATGAAAGGTGGGTTGGCTGGATGCCAGCATGGGCCCTGTGCAGGTGTCTTTCCTTGGCGGGAAAAGGGATGGATGCTGGGGTCCACACAGGGTTCTCCCCCTTGCCTGTTAATCCTGCCCAGTATCAATGCATGGTAAATGTTCATGACAAGAATTCTTCAGCTCATTTCACTTCTGTCATTGTTCTGGGGCCAAACATTCACAGGACTTCGTCCCAGAGTTGTCTCAACTTTTGGACCCCTTCCCTCCATTCCCTATAGTGAACTGCAAAAGTCTTACTTTTACACCTCTGACTCACCACAGGCAGGTGTGTTACTGTCTCAGATTCAAAAGGCATGTTTGCAGGAAAGGCAAAACACGCTAAGCAAAGTATGTTCCCCGAGAAACTGATGACCCAGATCAGTTGTAGATATGCGCATATGCCTTCAAGGAAGGCCTTCAATTTTCAGCTTTGGGTTTTCGAAACAATTGTATTCATTTTTTTTTTTTTAAGAGTTGAACACTACAAACACAACCAGGAAGAACCAGATGTGAAGGACAGTCCCAAATTTAATACTTTATTTCCCACACAGCTTTAACGGCATCAATTGCAAAGTACGTTATTGAAATTTTGGTGAAATATGAAATTTTGGTGCAATTGAAATATCCCTTGAATTCACACCCCGGCAGTCCTCTATAATCCAACTTGCAAACTGTCACTAATAGAATCAGGAGTAGAGGTCTGCCGTTTTTTCCCCGTTCCTCTTCAGCATTTTGAAAGAAGATTGAGAGTAGACAGCCATGCTCCTTCTAATATTCCATAGAATTCACTGATGAAACTGCTATGGCCCGAACTTTTACTTATTAGTGTTTCCTCCCACCCCCATGCCCGCACCCCGCCCCCGCCCCGTGATGGACAGTTAACCCAGGTGGGGCCTCAGACAAATGCTCTCTACCACTCACGTGTATCCCCAGCCTCACCTTGTGTTTGCTTCCTGATTTAATGGCAATCAAGTGGTAGATTTGTTCAGGTGTTCTTGTTGATTCAGTGTTGGTAGCCCTCTTTACTGTTAGCATTCATTCAACTTGATGGGATTGGGACATGCCAATGACTAAGACCCTTCTGGCGGTGTCTAGTAATCATGGGCATGTGGGATAGCAACTGAAGTGCAGACCCTCCCTAAAGTTGGGCAGCATCATCCAATAGGATGGTGGCTTGCTTGGAATCAATGTTGAAAGAACAAGGAAGCAGCAGCAGATGCCAGTGCTTCTC
Organism: Urocitellus parryii; assembly: GCF_045843805.1. Lineage (NCBI taxonomy): Eukaryota > Metazoa > Chordata > Mammalia > Rodentia > Sciuridae > Urocitellus > Urocitellus parryii. The sequence continues at coordinate 7,064 of NW_027551897.1, read as the reverse complement.
TTCTTGATGGCTGCTGCCATCACTTGAGGATATCTGACTCTTGCTTCTTCACTCCTGCAAAGTGGACTGTGCCAGGGATTGTCCAGGGAGTTTCCAGAAGCCTGGGGTAGTAATGAATTCATCACTTTATTTATTTATTTATTTATTTATTTATGTATTCATGTATTTTTTTGTTTATTTATTCGTTTGTTTGTTTGTTTGTTTGTTTATTTGTTTGTTTGTTCATTTATTTATTGAATTATTTATTCACTCCACCAGGGTGTAATGGCGCTTTCCAATGGCCAACTTGATGAGATTAAGAGATGCAGAGGATCAAGGGGCTCATGGGTGTGTCAGTGAGGGTGTGCCTGGACAGGATTGGCATGTGGGATAGCCAATGGAAACAAAGACCCTCCCTAAGCATGGGCAGCACCATCCAATAAGAGGATGGCTTGGATAGAATAAAAGTGGGAAGACCAAGCAAAGCAGCAGCAGATGCAAGCGGATTCCTCTTGAACAGTTCCTGATCGCTGCTGTGATTGAATGTCGGACTCTTGCTTCTTCTCTCTCCCAAAGCAGGCTGTGCCAGCGATTCTCCAGAAGCCTTTGGCCTACTACGAGGGGAGCACCCTGATCTCTCTTGTTCTGGGGATTTATCTGCTTGTTCTTCCAGCTCTCCAGCCTACAGACTGCCATTTTGGACTATCCAGCTTCTGGTGCGTAAGCCAACCCAGTGAGTCTCCTTTTCATCACCAAACTTCCTGTTGATTCTGTTCCTCTCGAGAACCCTAATGCAGAGGGATTGAGCCCAAACTGCTTCACCACGGGGCCACATCCTCAGCATTTTTTTGTAGCTAGCTCAATTGCTGAGGCTGGCTTTGAACTTGCAATCCTCCAGCCTCAGCCTCCTCCAAGGCGAACTCACAGTCTCTCTCCATCTCTCCCTCTCTATTACTCCCTCTTCTCTCACTTTCCCTCCTTGGAGACCAGGGGAGTCAGGTGTGGGTCATGGCCACCAGTGGTGGGGATCCCGGGAATTTAGAAAGTGGTTTGAAACCTATCTATCAACAACATGGATTCAATCCAACAGGGACATCCAAGATGATTGAATTTGCCCTTCAGCAGAAATGTACCCATGACATCCTGTCTCCACAAGTTCCACACCCTGTGTTTCAGGTCAAGAGGAGCCCAGGAGAGTAGGAATTATCTTGCAAGCGGTCTCTGAAGCCTTTTGCCCCTGTGAGAGTCTGCAGCTATGGAGAAGCATTTTCCCTGCTGTGTGAGGGAGGCCTGGGATTGTGGAGAATATGCTCCAGGGCCCCAGGCACTGCCAGCCGTTGAGGAAGCAGATGCTGGGCCCTGGCCTCTGCCTTTGTATCCCAGGCTGGGCTTCCTGTCTGGGGATCAGCAGGACTTCAACCGTGAAGCACTTTTACCACCCTGTGGGTTTCTCAGCTCTGACTGCCCCATCCACGGATCCGGATCGCACAGCACTTTGAGAAGAGGCCCAGAGCTGCCTGCCTGCCTGCCCTGGCCCAAAGCCTCAGACCCAGCAGGAGACACCGGCCCCACCAGGAGAGTTGGACGCCTCTAAGGAACCAGGAAGACCGGTGCCCAGGCTGCCCCATTGGACCAAGGGATCCCGCGATTGCCCACACTCTTTCCAGCATTTTGCTGTGCGGGTGCCAGGAGCCTCTGCCTGAGGTTTCCACTCCCATGCACAGGCTTTACGTTGGAAGGCTCTGGACTCCAGGCTGCCTGCCTTTGGCGTGAGAGCACTGGCGTCTCCGTGAACATGCTGCAATGGATGATCCTCTGAGAAGAAACCCGGTTCAAATAGACAATTCTCAGATTAGCAGTCCAGGGAGAAGTTTATGGCTTCTTGGATTTTCCTGAAATTTTCTGTCCCTTGTATAATAAAATCACGGAAACCATCCTTTTCCACGAGTGTGCTTGATTTGGAGATGGGGAAATGAAAGGTGGGTTGGCTGGATGCCAGCATGGGCCCTGTGCAGGTGTCTTTCCTTGGCGGGAAAAGGGATGGATGCTGGGGTCCACACAGGGTTCTCCCCCTTGCCTGTTAATCCTGCCCAGTATCAATGCATGGTAAATGTTCATGACAAGAATTCTTCAGCTCATTTCACTTCTGTCATTGTTCTGGGGCCAAACATTCACAGGACTTCGTCCCAGAGTTGTCTCAACTTTTGGACCCCTTCCCTCCATTCCCTATAGTGAACTGCAAAAGTCTTACTTTTACACCTCTGACTCACCACAGGCAGGTGTGTTACTGTCTCAGATTCAAAAGGCATGTTTGCAGGAAAGGCAAAACACGCTAAGCAAAGTATGTTCCCCGAGAAACTGATGACCCAGATCAGTTGTAGATATGCGCATATGCCTTCAAGGAAGGCCTTCAATTTTCAGCTTTGGGTTTTCGAAACAATTGTATTCATTTTTTTTTTTTTAAGAGTTGAACACTACAAACACAACCAGGAAGAACCAGATGTGAAGGACAGTCCCAAATTTAATACTTTATTTCCCACACAGCTTTAACGGCATCAATTGCAAAGTACGTTATTGAAATTTTGGTGAAATATGAAATTTTGGTGCAATTGAAATATCCCTTGAATTCACACCCCGGCAGTCCTCTATAATCCAACTTGCAAACTGTCACTAATAGAATCAGGAGTAGAGGTCTGCCGTTTTTTCCCCGTTCCTCTTCAGCATTTTGAAAGAAGATTGAGAGTAGACAGCCACGCTCCTTCTAATATTCCATAGAATTCACTGATGAAACTGCTATGGCCCGAACTTTTACTTATTAGTGTTTCCTCCCACCCCCATGCCCGCACCCCGCCCCCGCCCCGTGATGGACAGTTAACCCAGGTGGGGCCTCAGACAAATGCTCTCTACCACTCACGTGTATCCCCAGCCTCACCTTGTGTTTGCTTCCTGATTTAATGGCAATCAAGTGGTAGATTTGTTCAGGTGTTCTTGTTGATTCAGTGTTGGTAGCCCTCTTTACTGTTAGCATTCATTCAACTTGATGGGATTGGGACATGCCAATGACTAAGACCCTTCTGGCGGTGTCTAGTAATCATGGGCATGTGGGATAGCAACTGAAGTGCAGACCCTCCCTAAAGTTGGGCAGCATCATCCAATAGGATGGTGGCTTGCTTGGAATCAATGTTGAAAGAACAAGGAAGCAGCAGCAGATGCCAGTGCTTCTCTTCTTGATGGCTGCTGCCATCACTTGAGGATATCTGACTCTTGCTTCTTCACTCCTGCAAAGTGGACTGTGCCAGGGATTGTCCAGGGAGTTTCCAGAAGCCTGGGGTAGTAATGAATTCATCACTTTATTTATTTATTTATGTATTCATGTATTTGTTTGTCTATTTATTTGTTTGTTTATTTGTTTGTTTGTTTGTTTATTTGTTTGTTTGTTCATTTATTTATTGAATTATTTATTCACTCCACCAGGGTGTAATGGCGCTTTCCAATGGCCAACTTGATGAGATTAAGAGATGCAGAGGATCAAGGGGCTCATGGGTGTGTCAGTGAGGGTGTGCCTGGACAGGATTGGCATGTGGGATAGCCAATGGAAACAAAGACCCTCCCTAAGCATGGGCAGCACCATCCAATAAGAGGATGGCTTGGATAGAATAAAAGTGGGAAGACCAAGCAAAGCAGCAGCAGATGCAAGCGGATTCCTCTTGAACAGTTCCTGATCGCTGCTGTGATTGAATGTCGGACTCTTGCTTCTTCTCTCTCCCAAAGCAGGCTGTGCCAGCGATTCTCCAGAAGCCTTTGGCCTACTACGAGGGGAGCACCCTGATCTCTCTTGTTCTGGGGATTTATCTGCTTGTTCTTCCAGCTCTCCAGCCTACAGACTGCCATTTTGGACTATCCAGCTTCTGGTGCGTAAGCCAACCCAGTGAGTCTCCTTTTCATCACCAAACTTCCTGTTGATTCTGTTCCTCTCGAGAACCCTAATGCAGAGGGATTGAGCCCAAACTGCTTCACCACGGGGCCACATCCTCAGCATTTTTTTGTAGCTAGCTCAATTGCTGAGGCTGGCTTTGAACTTGCAATCCTCCAGCCTCAGCCTCCTCCAAGGCGAACTCACAGTCTCTCTCCATCTCTCCCTCTCTATTACTCCCTCTTCTCTCACTTTCCCTCCTTGGAGACCAGGGGAGTCAGGTGTGGGTCATGGCCACCAGTGGTGGGGATCCCGGGAATTTAGAAAGTGGTTTGAAACCTATCTATCAACAACATGGATTCAATCCAACAGGGACATCCAAGATGATTGAATTTGCCCTTCAGCAGAAATGTACCCATGACATCCTGTCTCCACAAGTTCCACACCCTGTGTTTCAGGTCAAGAGGAGCCCAGGAGAGTAGGAATTATCTTGCAAGCGGTCTCTGAAGCCTTTTGCCCCTGTGAGAGTCTGCAGCTATGGAGAAGCATTTTCCCTGCTGTGTGAGGGAGGCCTGGGATTGTGGAGAATATGCTCCAGGGCCCCAGGCACTGCCAGCCGTTGAGGAAGCAGATGCTGGGCCCTGGCCTCTGCCTTTGTATCCCAGGCTGGGCTTCCTGTCTGGGGATCAGCAGGACTTCAACCGTGAAGCACTTTTACCACCCTGTGGGTTTCTCAGCTCTGACTGCCCCATCCACGGATCCGGATCGCACAGCACTTTGAGAAGAGGCCCAGAGCTGCCTGCCTGCCTGCCCTGGCCCAAAGCCTCAGACCCAGCAGGAGACACCGGCCCCACCAGGAGAGTTGGACGCCTCTAAGGAACCAGGAAGACCGGTGCCCAGGCTGCCCCATTGGACCAAGGGATCCCGCGATTGCCCACACTCTTTCCAGCATTTTGCTGTGCGGGTGCCAGGAGCCTCTGCCTGAGGTTTCCACTCCCATGCACAGGCTTTACGTTGGAAGGCTCTGGACTCCAGGCTGCCTGCCTTTGGCGTGAGAGCACTGGCGTCTCCGTGAACATGCTGCAATGGATGATCCTCTGAGAAGAAACCCGGTTCAAATAGACAATTCTCAGATTAGCAGTCCAGGGAGAAGTTTATGGCTTCTTGGATTTTCCTGAAATTTTCTGTCCCTTGTATAATAAAATCACGGAAACCATCCTTTTCCACGAGTGTGCTTGATTTGGAGATGGGGAAATGAAAGGTGGGTTGGCTGGATGCCAGCATGGGCCCTGTGCAGGTGTCTTTCCTTGGCGGGAAAAGGGATGGATGCTGGGGTCCACACAGGGTTCTCCCCCTTGCCTGTTAATCCTGCCCAGTATCAATGCATGGTAAATGTTCATGACAAGAATTCTTCAGCTCATTTCACTTCTGTCATTGTTCTGGGGCCAAACATTCACAGGACTTCGTCCCAGAGTTGTCTCAACTTTTGGACCCCTTCCCTCCATTCCCTATAGTGAACTGCAAAAGTCTTACTTTTACACCTCTGACTCACCACAGGCAGGTGTGTTACTGTCTCAGATTCAAAAGGCATGTTTGCAGGAAAGGCAAAACACGCTAAGCAAAGTATGTTCCCCGAGAAACTGATGACCCAGATCAGTTGTAGATATGCGCATATGCCTTCAAGGAAGGCCTTCAATTTTCAGCTTTGGGTTTTCGAAACAATTGTATTCATTTTTTTTTTTTTTTAAGAGTTGAACACTACAAACACAACCAGGAAGAACCAGATGTGAAGGACAGTCCCAAATTTAATACTTTATTTCCCACACAGCTTTAACGGCATCAATTGCAAAGTACGTTATTGAAATTTTGGTGAAATATGAAATTTTGGTGCAATTGAAATATCCCTTGAATTCACACCCCGGCAGTCCTCTATAATCCAACTTGCAAACGGTCACTAATAGAATCAGGAGTAGAGGTCTGCCGTTTTTTCCCCGTTCCTCTTCAGGATTTTGAAAGAAGATTGAGAGTAGACAGCCACGCTCCTTCTAATATTCCATAGAATTCACTGATGAAACTGCTATGGCCCGAACTTTTACTTATTAGTGTTTCCTCCCACCCCCACCCCCGCACCCCGCCCCCGCCCCGTGATGGACAGTTAACCCAGGTGGGGCCTCAGACAAATGCTCTCTACCACTCACGTGTATCCCCAGCCTCACCTTGTGTTTGCTTCCTGATTTAATGGCAATCAAGTGGTAGATTTGTTCAGGTGTTCTTGTTGATTCAGTGTTGGTAGCCCTCTTTACTGTTAGCATTCATTCAACTTGATGGGATTGGGACATGCCAATGACTAAGACCCTTCTGGCGGTGTCTAGTAATCATGGGCATGTGGGATAGCAACTGAAGTGCAGACCCTCCCTAAAGTTGGGCAGCATCATCCAATAGGATGGTGGCTTGCTTGGAATCAATGTTGAAAGAACAAGGAAGCAGCAGCAGATGCCAGTGCTTCTCTTCTTGATGGCTGCTGCCATCACTTGAGGATATCTGACTCTTGCTTCTTCACTCCTGCAAAGTGGACTGTGCCAGGGATTGTCCAGGGAGTTTCCAGAAGCCTGGGGTAGTAATGAATTCATCACTTTATTTATTTATTTATTTATTTATGTATTCATGTATTTTTTTGTTTATTTATTCGTTTGTTTGTTTATTTGTTTGTTTATTTGTTTGTTTGTTCATTTATTTATTGAATTATTTATTCACTCCACCAGGGTGTAATGGCGCTTTCCAATGGCCAACTTGATGAGATTAAGAGATGCAGAGGATCAAGGGGCTCATGGGTGTGTCAGTGAGGGTGTGCCTGGACAGGATTGGCATGTGGGATAGCCAATGGAAACAAAGACCCTCCCTAAGCATGGGCAGCACCATCCAATAAGATGATGGCTTGGATAGAATAAAAGTGGGAAGACCAAGCAAAGCAGCAGCAGATGCAAGCGGATTCCTCTTGAACAGTTCCTGATCGCTGCTGTGATTGAATGTCGGACTCTTGCTTCTTCTCTCTCCCAAAGCAGGCTGTGCCAGCGATTCTCCAGAAGCCTTTGGCCTACTACGAGGGGAGCACCCTGATCTCTCTTGTTCTGGGGATTTATCTGCTTGTTCTTCCAGCTCTCCAGCCTACAGA
>NW_027551896.1:0-65788 GCF_045843805.1 Urocitellus parryii | reverse complement strand
TTTCATCAAGATTGGGTGAAAAAATGTTTTGCTGAGATTTCAGGAAACTCGCAGTTTTTTGGAAGCTTGGCAACCCCTTTCAATGAAAGGGATTCTCATCAGTCTCTGCTTGGGACTACTTCAATAGCACACAAACCATAGCGATAGAACTTGGAACTACATTATTGTGCCAAGTTTCAAAGAGCTAGCACAAACCGTGTTTGATTTAGAGTGCCAACTACATGTATCCATATAGGAGAAAACAGAGTGAAACCTAAACATGAAAACAGTTACTGCAAAGGAACGGTTTAACCTAGAAGAACGAAATTTGGTGAGCCAAGTGCGATTGGTGTACTGATCATTAAATGGAAGTATCATCAAGACTGGGTGAAAAAATGTTTGCTGAGATTTCTGGATACTCACAGTTTTTTGGAAGCATCCAACCCCTTTCAATGAAAGGGATTCTCGTCATTCTCTCTTTGGGGCTACTTCAATAGCACACAAACCATAGCGATAGAACTTGGAACTACATTATTGTGCCAAGTTTCAAAGAGCTAGCCACAAACCGTGTTTGATTTAGAGTTCCAACTACATGTATCTATATAGGAGAAAACAGAGTGAAACCTAAACAGGAAAACGGTTACTGCAAAGGAACGGTTTAACCTAGAAGAACGAAATTTGGTGAGCCAAGTGGATTGGTGTACTGATTATTAAATAGAAGTATCATCAAGATTGGGTGAAAAAAATGTTTGCTGAGATTTCAGGAAACTCGTAGTTTTTTGGAAGCTTGGCAACCCCTTTCAATGAAAGGGTTTCTCATCAGTCTCTGCTTGGGGCTACTTCAATAGCACACAAACCATAGCGATAGAACTTGGAACTACATTATTGTGCCAAGTTTTCAAAGAGCTAGCACAAACCGTGTTTGATTTAGAGTTCCAACTACATGTATCCATATAGGAGAAAACAGAGTGAAACGTTAATATGAAAATGGTTACTGCAAATAAACGGTTTAACCTAGAAGAACGAAATTTGGTGAGCCAAGGTGGATTGGTGTACTGTTCATTAAATGGAAGTATCATCAAGATTGGGTGAAAAAAATGTTAGCTGAGATTTCAGGAAACTCGTAATTATTTGGAAGCTTGGCAACCCTTTCAATGAAAGGGATTCTCGTCAGTCTCTGCTTGGGGCTACTTCAATAGCACACAAACCATAGCGATAGAACTTGGAACTACATTATTGTGCCAAGTTTCAAAGAGCTAGCACAAACCGTGTTTGATTTAGAGTTCCAACTACATGTATCCATATAGGAGAAAACAGAGTGAAACCTAAACATGAAAACGGTTACTGCAAAGGAACGGTTTAACCTAGAAGAACGAAATTTGGTGAGCCAAGTGGGATTCGTGTACTGATCACTACCTGCAACTATCATCAAGATTGGGTGAAAAAATGTTTGCTGAGATTTCAGGAAACTCGCAGTTTTTTGGAAGCTATGCAACCCTTTCAATGAAAGGGATTCTCGTCAGTCTCTGCTTGGGGCTACTTCAATAGCACACAAACCATAGCAATAGAACTTGGAACTACATTAGTGTGCCAAGTTTCAAAGAGCTAGCACAAACCGTGTTTGATTTAGAGTTCCAACTACATGTATCTATATAGTAGAAAACAGAGTGAAACCTAAACATGAAAACGGTTACTGCAAAGGAACGTTTTAACCTAGAAGAACGAAATTTGGTGAGCCAAGTGGGATTGGTGTACTGATCATTAAATGGAAGTATCATCAAGATTGGGTGAAAAAATGTTAGCTGAGATTTCAGGAAACTCGTAGTATTTTGGAAGCTTGGCAACCCCTTTCAATGAAAGGGATTCTCCTCAGTCTCTGCTTGGGGCTACTTCAATAGCACACAAACCATAGCGATAGAACTTGGAACTACATTATTGTGCCAAGTTTCAAAGAGCTAGCACAAACCGTGTTTGATTTAGAGTTCCAAATACATGTATCCATATAGGAGAAAACAGAGTGAAACCTAAACATGAAAACGGTTACTGCAAAGGAACGGTTTAACCTAGAAGAACGAAATTTGGTGAGCCAAGTGGGATTCGTGTACTGATCACTACCTGCAAGTATCATCAAGATTGGGTGAAAAAATGTTTGCTGCGATTTCAGGAAACTCGCAGTTTTTTGGAAGCTTGGCAACCCCTTTCAATGAATGGGATTCTCGTCAGTCTCTGCTTGGGGCTACTTCAAAAGCACACAAACCAAAGCGATAGAACTTGGAACTACATTATTGTGCCAAGTTTCAAAGAGATAGCACAAACCGTGTTTGATTTAGATTTCCAACTACATGTATCCATATAGGAGAAAACAGAGTGAAACCTAAACATGAAAACGGTTACTGCAAAGGAACGGTTTAACCTAGAATAACGAAATTTAGTGAGCCAAGTGAGATTCGTGTAGTGATCACTACCTGCAAGTATCATCAAGATTGGGTGAAAAAATGTTTGCTGAGATTTCAGAAACTCGCAGTTTTTTGGAAGCTTGGCAACCCTTTCAATGAAAGGGATTCTCGTCAGGCTCTGCTTGGGGCTACTTCAATAGCACACAAACCATAGCGATAGAACTTGGAACTACATTATTGTGCCAAGTTTCAAAGAGCTAGCACAAACCGTGTTTGATTTAGAGTTCCAAGTACACGTATCTATATAGGAGAAAACAGAGTGAAACCTAAACATGAAAAGCGTTACTGCAAAGGAACGTTTTAACCTAGAAGAACGAAATTTGGTGAGCCAAGTGGGATTGGTGTACTGATCGTTAAATGAAGTATCATCAAGATTGGGTGAAAAAATGTTTGCTGAGATTTCAGGAAACTCGCAGTTTTTGGAATCTAGGCAACCACTTTCAATGAAAGTGATTCTCGTCAGTCTCTGCTTGGGGCTACTTCAATAGCACACAAACCATAGCGATAGAACTTGGAACTACATTATTGTGCCAAGTTTCAAAGAGCTAGCACAACCGTGTTTGATTTAGAGTTCCAACTACATGTATACATATAGGAGAAAACAGAGTGAAACCTAAACATGAAAACGGTTACGGCAAAGGAACTTTTAACCTAGAAGAATGAAATTTGGTGAGCCAAGTGGGATGGTGTACTGATCATTAAATGGAAGTATCATCAAGATTGGGTGAAAAAATATTTGCTGAGATTTCAGGAAACTCGTAGTTTTTTGGAAGCTTGGCAACCCCTTTCAATGAAAGGGATTCTCGTCAGTCTCTGCTTGGGGCTACTTCAATAGCACACAACCATAGCGATAGAACTTGGAACTACATTATTGTGCCAAGTTTCAAAGAGCTAGCACAAACCGTGTTTGATTTAGAGTTCCAACTACATGTATACATATAGGAGAAAAACAGAGTGAAACCTAACATGAAAACGGTTACGGCAAAGGAACTTTTTAACCTAGAAGAATGAAATTTGGTGAGCCAAGTGGGATTGGTGTACTGATCATTAAATGGAAGTATCATCAAGATTGGGTGAAAAAATGTTTGCTGAGATTTCAGGAAACTCGCAGTTTTTTGGAAGCCTCCAACCACTTTCAATGAAAGTGATTCTCGTCAGTCTCTGCTTGTGGCTACTTCAATAGCACACAAACCATAGAGATAGAACTTGGAAACTACATTATTGTGCCAAGTTTCAAAGAGCTAGCACAAACCATGTTTGATTTAGAGTTCCAAATACATGTATCTATATAGGAGAAAACAGAGTGAAACCTAAACATGAAAACAGTTACTGCAAAGGAACGGTTTAACCTAGAAGAACGAAATTTGGTGAGCCAAGTGGGATTGGTGTACTGATCATTAAATGGAAGTATCATCAAGATTGGGTGAAAAAATGTTTGCTGAGATTACAGTAAACTCGCAGTTTTTTGGAAGCCTGGCAACCCCTTTCAATGAAAGGGATTCTCGTCAGTCTCTGCTTGGGGCTACTTCAATAGCACACAAACCATAGCGATAGAACTTGGAACTACATTATTGTGCCAAGTTTCAAAGAGCTAGCACAAACCGTGTTTGATTTAAAGTTCCAACTACATGTATCCATATAGGAGAAAACAGAGTGAAACCTAAACATGAAAACGGTTACTGCAAAGGAACAGTTAACCTAGAAGAACGAAATTTGGTGAGCCAAGTGGGATTGGTGTACTGATCATTAAATGGAAGTATCATCAAGATTGGGTGAAAAAATGTTAGCTGAGATTTCAGGAAACTCGGAGTTTTTTGGAAGCTTGGCAACCCCTTTCAATGAGAGGGATTCTCGTCAGTCTCTGCTTGGGGCTACTTCATAGCACACAAACCCTAGCGATAGAACTTGAAACTACATTATTGTGCCAGGTTTCAAAGAGCTAGCACAAACGTGTTGATTTAGAGTTCCAACTACATGTATCTATATAGGAGAAAACAGAGTGAAACCTAAATATGAAAACGATTACTGCAAAGGAACGGTTTAACCTAGAAGAACGAAATTTGGTGAGCCAAGTGGGATTGGTGTACAGATCATTAAATGGAAGTATCATCAAGACTGGGTGAAAAAATGTTTGCTGAGATTTCAGGAAACTCGCCGTTTTTTGGAAGCCTAGCAACGCCTTTCTATGAAAGGGATTCTCGTCAGTCTCTGCTTGGGGGCTACTTCAATAGCACACAAACCATAGCGATAGAACTTGGAACTACATTATTGTGCCAAGTTTCAAAGAGCTAGCACAAACCGTGTTTGATTTAGAGTTCCAACTACATGTATCCATATAGGAGAAAACAGAGTGAAACCTAATCATGAAAACGGTTACTGCAAAGGAACGTTTTAACCTAGAAGAATGAAATTTAGTGAGCCAAGTGGGATTCGTGTACTGATCACTACATGCAAGTATCATCAAGATTGGGTGAAAAATGTTTGCTGAGATTTCTGGAAACTCGTAGTTTTTTGGAAGCTTGGCAACCCCTTTCAATGAAAGGGTTCTCGTCAGTGTCTGCTTGGAGTACTTCAATAGCACACAAACCATAGCGATAGAACTTGGAACTACATTATTGTGCCAAGTTTCAAAGAGCTAGCACAAACAGTGTTTGATTTAGAGTTCCAACTACATGTATCCATATAGGAGAAAACAGAGTGAAACCTAAACATGAAAACGGTTACTGCAAAGGAACGGTTTAACCTAGAAGAACTAAATTTGGTGAACCAAGTAGGATTGGTGTACTGATCATTAAATGGAAGTATCATCAAGATTGGGTGAAAAAATGTTTGCTGAGATTTCGGGAAACTCGTAGTTTTTTGGAAGCTTGGCAACCCCTTTCAATGAAAGGGGATTCTCGTCAGTCTCTGCTTGGGGCTACTTCAATAGCACACAAACCATAGCGATAGAACTTGGAACTACATTATTGTGCCAAGTTTCAAAGAGCTAGCACAAACCGTGTTTGATTTAGAGTTCCAACTACATGTATCCATATAGGAGAAAACAGAGTGAAACCTAAACATGAAAACGGTTACTGCAAATAAACGGTTAACCTAGAAGAACGAAATTTGGTGAGCCAAGTGGGATTCGTGTACTGATCACTACCTGCAAGTATCATCAAGATTGGGTGAAAAAATGTTTGCTGAGATTTCAGGAAACTCGTAGTTTTTGGAAGCTTTGCAACCCCTTTCAATGAAAGGGATTCTCGTCAGTCTCTGCTTGGGGCTACTTCAATAGCACACAAACCCTAGCGATAGAGCATAAAACAAACATTATTGTGCAAGTTTCAAAGAGCTAGCACAAACCGTGTTTGATTTAGAGTTCCAAATACATGTATCTACATAGGAGAAAACAGAGTGAAACCTAAATATGAAAACGATTACTGCAAAGAAACGGTTTAACCTAGAAGAACGAAATTTGGTGAGCCAAGTGGGATTGGTGTACTGATCATTAAATGGAATTATCATCAAGACTGGGTGAAAAAATGTTTGCTGAGATTTCAGGAAACTCGCAGGTTTTGGAAGCCTGACAACCCCTTTCCATGATAGGGATTCTCGTCAGTCTCTGCTTGGGGCTACTTCAATAGCACACAAACCATAGCGATAGAACTTGGAACTACATTATTGTGCCAAGTTTCAAAGAGCTAGCACAACCGTGTTTGATTTAGAGTTCCAACTACATGTATACATATAGGAGAAAACAGAGTGAAACCTAAACATGAAAACGGTTACGGCAAAGGAACTTTTTAACCTAGAAGAATGAAATTTGGTGAGCCAAGTGGGATGGTGTACTGATCATTAAATGGAAGTATCATCAAGATTGGGTGAAAAAATATTTGCTGAGATTTCAGGAAACTCGTAGTTTTTTGGAAGCTTGGCAACCCCTTTCAATGAAAGGGATTCTCGTCAGTCTCTGCTTGGGGCTACTTCAATAGCACACAAACCATAGCGATAGAACTTTGGAACTACATTATTGTGCCAAGTTTCAAAGAGCTAGCACAAACCGTGTTTGATTTAGAGTTCCAACTACATGTATCCATATAGGAGAAAACAGAGTGAAACCTAAACATGAAAACGGTTACTGCAAAGGAACGGTTTAACCTAGAAGAACGAAATTTGGTGAGCCAAGTGGGATTCGTGTACTGATCACTACCTGCAAGTATCATCAAGATTGGGTGAAAAAAATGTTTGCTGAGATTTCAGGAAACTCGCAGTTTTTTGGAAGCTTGGCAACCCCTTTCAATGAAAGGGATTCTCGTCAGGCTCTGCTTGGGGCTACTTCAATAGCACACAAACCATAGCGATAGAACTTGGAACTACATTATTGTGCCAAGTTTCAAAGAGCTAGCACAAACCGTGTTTGATTTAGAGTTCCAACTACACGTATCTATATAGGAGAAAACAGAGTGAAACCTAAACATGAAAACGGTTACTGCAAAGGAACGTTTTAACCTAGAAGAACGAAATTTGGTGAGCCAAGTGGGATTGGTGTACTGATCATTAAATGGAAGTATCATCAAGATTGGGTGAAAAAATGTTTGCTGAGATTTCAGGAAACTCGCAGTTTTTGGAAGCCTCCAACCACTTTCAATGAAAGTGATTCTCGTCAGTCTCTGCTTGTGGCTACTTCAATAGCACACAAACCATAGAGATAGAACTTGGAACTACATTATTGTGCCAAGTTTCAAAGAGCTAGCACAAACCATGTTTGATTTAGAGTTCCAAATACATGTATCTATATAGGAGAAAACAGAGTGAAACCTAAACATGAAAACAGTTACTGCAAAGGAACGGTTTAACCTAGAAGAACGAAATTTGGTGAGCAAGTGGGATTGGTGTACTGATCATTAAATGGAAGTATCATCAAGATTGGGTGAAAAAATGTTTGCTGAGATTACAGTAAATCGCAGTTTTTTTGGAAGCCTGGCAACCCCTTTCAATGAAAGGGATTCTCGTCAGTCTCTGCTTGGGGCTACTTCAATAGCACACAAACCATAGCGATAGAACTTGGAACTACATTATTGTGCCAAGTTTCAAAGAGCTAGCACAAACCGTGTTTGATTTAAAGTTCCAACTACATGTATCCATATAGGAGAAAACAGAGTGAAACCTAAACATGAAAACGGTTACTGCAAAGGAACAGTTTAACCTAGAAGAACGAAATTTGGTGAGCCAAGTGGGATTGGTGTACTGATCATTAAATGGAAGTATCATCAAGATTGGGTGAAAAAATGTTAGCTGAGATTTCAGGAAACTCGGAGTTTTTTGGAAGCTTGGCAACCCTTTTCAATGAGAGGGATTCTCGTCAGTCTCTGCTTGGGGCTACTTCAATAGCACACAAACCCTAGCGATAGAACTTGAAACTACCATTATTGTGCCAGGTTTCAAAGAGCTAGCACAAACCATGTTGATTTAGAGTTCCAACTACATGTATCTATATAGGAGAAAACAGAGTGAAACCTAAATATGAAAACGATTACTGCAAAGGAACGGTTTAACCTAGAAGAACGAAATTGGTGAGCCAAGTGGGATTGGTGTACAGATCATTAAATGGAAGTATCATCAAGACTGGGTGAAAAAATGTTTGCTGAGATTTCAGGAAACTCGCCGTTTTTTGGAAGCCTGGCAACGCCTTTCTATGAAAGGGATTCTCGTCAGTCTCTGCTTGGGGCTACTTCAATAGCACACAAACCATAGCGATAGAACTTGGAACTACATTATTGTGCCAAGTTTCAAAGAGCTAGCACAAACCGTGTTTGATTTAGAGTTCCAACTACATGTATCCATATAGGAGAAAACAGAGTGAAACCTAATCATGAAAACGGTTACTGCAAAGGAACGTTTTAACCTAGAAGAACGAAATTTAGTGAGCCAAGTGGGATTCGTGTACTGATCACTACATGCAAGTATCATCAAGATTGGGTGAAAAATTGTTTGCTGAGATTTCTGGAACTCGTTGTTTTTTGGAAGCTTTGCAACCCCTTTCAATGAAAGGGGTTCTCGTCAGTGTCTGCTTGGAGTACTTCAATAGCACACAAACCATAGCGATAGAACCTGGAACTACATTATTGTGCCAAGTTCAAAGAGCTAGCACAAACAGTGTTTGATTTAGAGTTCCAACTACATGTATCCATATAGGAGAAAACAGAGTGAAACCTAAACATGAAAACGGTTACTGCAAAGGAACGGTTTAACCTAGAAGAACTAAATTTGGTGAACCAAGTAGGATTGGTGTACTGATCATTAAATGGAAGTATCATCAAGATTGGGTGAAAAAATGTTTGCTGAGATTTCGGGAAACTCGTAGTTTTTTGGAAGCTTGGCAACCCCCTTTCAATGAAAGGGATTCTCGTCAGTCTCTGCTTGGGGCTACTTCAATAGCACACAAACCATAGCGATAGAACTTGGAACTACATTATTGTGCCAAGTTTCAAAGAGCTAGCACAAACCGTGTTTGATTTAGAGTTCCAACTACATGTATCCATATAGGAGAAAACAGAGTGAAACCTAAACATGAAAACGGTTACTGCAAAGGAACGGTTTAACCTAGAAGAACGACATTTGGTGAGCCAAGTGGGATTGGTGTACTGATCATTAAATGGAAGTATCTTCAAGACTGGGTGAAAAAATGTTTGCTGAGATTTCAGGAAACTCGTAGTTTTTTGGAAGCTTGTTAACCCCTTTCAATGAAAGGGATTCTCGTCAGTCTCTGCTTGGGGCTACTTCAAAAGCACACAAATCATAGCGACAGAACTTGGAACTACATTATTGTGCCAAGTTTCAAAGAGCTAGCACAAACCGTGTTTGATTTAGAGTTCCAACTACATGTATCCATATAGGAGAAAACAGAGTGAAACCTAAACATGAAAACAGTTACTGCAAAGGAACGGTTTAACCTAGAAGAACGAAATTTGGTGAGCCAAGTGGGATTGGTGTACTGATCATTAAATGGAAGTATCATCAAGATTGGGTGAAAAAATCTTTGCTGAGATTTCAGAAACTTGTAGTTTTTTGGAAGCTTGGCAACCCCTTTCAATGAAAGGGATTCTCGTCAGTCTCTGCTTGGGGCTACTTCAATAGCACACAAACCATAGCGATAGAACTTGGAACTACATTATTGTGCCAAGTTTCAAAGAGCTAGCACAAACCGTGTTTGATTTAGAGTTCCAACTACATGTATCCATATAGGAGAAAACAGAGTGTAACCTAAATATGAAAACGATTACTGCAAAGGAACGGTTTAACCTAGAAGAACGAAATTTGGTGAGCTAAGTGGGATTGGTGTACTGATCATTAAATGGAAGTATCATCTAGACTGGGTGAAAAAATGTTTGCTGAGATTTCAGGATACTCGCAGTTTTTTTGAAGCCTGGCAACCCCTTTCTATGAAAGGGATTCTCGTCAGTCTCTGCTTGGGGCTACTTCAATAGCACACAAACCATAGCGATAGAACTTGGAACTACATTATTGTGCCAAGTTTCAAAGAGCTAGCACAAACCGTGTTTGATTTAGAGTTCCAACTACATGTATCCATATAGGAGAAAACAGAGTGAAACCTAATCATGAAAACGGTTACTGCAAAGGAACATTTAACCGAGAAGAACGAAATTTAGTGAGCCAAGTGGGATTCGTGTACTGATCACTACATGCAAGTATCATCTAGATTGGGTGAAAAATTGTTTGCTGAGATTTCAGGAAACTCGCAGTTTTTTGGAAGCCTGGCAACCCCTTTCAATGAAAGGGATTCTCGTCAGTCTCTGCTTGGGGCTACTTCAATAGCACACAAACCTTAGCGATAGAACTTGGAACTACATTATTGTGCCAAGTTTCAAAGAGATAGCACAAACCGTGTTTGATTTAGAGTTCGAACTACATGTATCCATATAGGAGAAAACAGAGTGAAACCTAATCATGAAAACGGTTACTGCAAAGGAACGTTTTAACCGAGAAGAATGAAATTTAGTGAGCCAAGTGGGATTCGTGTACTGATCACTACATGCAAGTATCATCTAGATTGGGTGAAAAATTGTTTGCTGAGATTTCAGGAAACTCGTAGTTTTTTGGAAGCTTGGCAAAACCTTTCAATGAAAGGGATTCTCGTCAGTCTCTGCTTGGGGCTACTTCTATAGCACACAAACCCAAGCGATAGATCATAAAACAACATTATTGTGCCAAGTTTCAAAGAGCTAGCACAAACCGTGTTTGATTTAGAGTTCCAACTACATGTATCTATATAGGAGAAAACAGAGTGAAACCTAAACATGAAAACGATTACTGCAAAGGAGCGGTTTAACCTAGAAGAACGAAATTTGTTGAGCCAAGTGGGATTGGAGTACTGATCATTAAATGGAAGTATCATCAAGATTGGGTGAAAAAATGTTTGCTGAGATTTCAGGAAACTCGCATTTTTTTGGAAGCCTGGCAACCCCTTTCAATGAAAGGGATTCTCGTCAGTCTCTGCTTGGGGTTACTTCAATAGCACACAAACCTTACCGATAGAACTTGGAACTACATTATTGTGCCAAGTTTCAAAGAGATAGCACAAACCGTGTTTGATTTAGAGTTCCAACTACATGTATCCATATAGGAGAAAACAGAGTGAAACGTAAACATGAAAATGGTTACTGCAAATAAACGGTTTAACCTAGAAGAACGAAATTTGGTGAGCCAAGGTGGATTGGTGTACTGATCATTAAATGGAAGTATCATCAAGATTGGGTGAAAAAAATGTTAGCTGAGATTTCAGGAAACTCGTAATGATTTGGTAGCTTGGCAACCCCTTTCAATGAAAGGGATTCTCGTCAGTCTCTGCTTGGGGCTACTTCAATAGCACACAAACCATAGCGATAGAACTTGGAACTACATTATTGTGCCAAGTTTCAAAGAGCTAGCACAAACCGTGTTTGATTTAGAGTTCCAACTACATGTATCCATATAGGAGAAAACAGAGTGAAACCTAAACATGAAAACGGTTACTGCAAAGGAACGGTTTAACCTAGAAGAATGAAATTTGGTGAGCCAAGTGGGATTGGTGTACTGACCATTAAATGGAAGTATCATCAAGATTGGGTGAAAAAATGTTTGCTGAGATTTCGGGAAACTCGTAGTTTTTTGGAAGCTTGGCAATCCCTTTCAATGAAAGGGATTCTCGTCAGTCTCTGCTTGGGGCTACTTCAATAGCACACAAATCATAGCGATAGAAATTGGAACTATATTATTGTGCCAAGTTTCAAAGAGCTAGCACAAACCGTGTTTGATATAGAGTTCCAACTACATGTATCCATATAGGAGAAAACAGAGTGAAACCTAAACATTAAAACGATTACTGCAAAGGAACGGTTTAACTTAGAAGAACGAAATTTGGTGAGCCAAGTGGGATTCGTGTACTGATCACTACATGCAAGTATCATCTAGATTGGGTGAAAAATTGTTTGCTGAGATTTCAGGAAACTCGTAGTTTTTTTGGAAGCTTGGCAACCCCTTTCAATGAAGGGGATTCTCGTCAGTCTCTGCTTGGGGCTACTTCAATAGCACACAAACCCTAGCAATAGATCATAAAACTACATTATTGTGCCAAGTTTCAAAGAGCTAGCACAAACCGTGTTTGATTTAGAGTTCCAACTACATGTATCTATATAGGAGAAAACAGAGTGAAACCTAAATATGAAAACTATTACTGCAAAGGAACGGTTTAACCTAGAAGAATGAAATTTTGTGATCCAAGTGGGATTCATGTACTGATCACTACCTGCAAGTATCATCAAGATTGGGTGAAAAAATGTTTGCTGAGATTTCAGGAAACTCGCAGTTTTTTGGAAGCTTGGCAACCTCTTTCAATGAAAGGGATTCTCGTCAGTCTCTGCTTGGGGCTACTTCAATAGCACACAAACCATAGCGATAGAACTTGGAACTACATTATTGTGCCAAGTTTCAAAGAGCTAGCACAAACCGTGTTTGATTTAGAGTTCCAACTACACGTATCTATATAGGAGAAAACAGAGTGAAACCTAAACATGAAAACGGTTACTGCAAAGGAACGTTTTAACCTAGAAGAACTAAATTTGGTGAGCCAAGTGGGATTGGTGTACTGATCATTAAATGGAAGTATCATCAATATTGGGTGAAAAAATATTTGCTGAGATTTCAGGAAACTCGCAGTTTTTTGGAATCCTCCAACCACTTTCAATGAAAGTGATTCTCGTCAGTCTCTGCTTGGGGCTACTTCAATAGCACACAAACCATAGCGATAGAACTTGAAACTACATTATTGTGCCAGGTTTCAAAGAGCTAGCACAAACCGTGTTTGATTTAGAGTTCCAACTATATGTATCTATATAGGAGAAAACAGAGTGAAACCTAAATATGAAAACGATTACTGCAAAGGAACGGTTTAACCTAGAAGAACGAAATTTGGTGAGCCAAGGTGGATTGGTGTACTGATCATTAAATGGAAGTATCATCAAGACTGGGTGAAAAAATGTTTGCTGAGATTTCAGGAAACTCGCAGTTTTTAGGAAGCCTGGCAACGCCTTTCTATGAAAGGGATTCTCGTCAGTCTCTGCTTGGGGCTACTTCAATAGCACACAAACCATAGCGATAGAACTTGGAACTACATTATTGTGCCAAGTTTCAAAGAGCTAGCACAAACCGTGTTTGATTTAGAGTTCCAACTACATGTATCCATATAGGAGAAAACAGAGTGAAACCTAATCATGAAAACGGTTACTGCAAAGGAACGTTTTAACCTAGAAGAACGAAATTTAGTGAGCCAAGTGGGATTCGTGTACTGATCACTACATGCAAGTATCATCAAGATTGGGTGAAAAATTGGTTTCTGAAGATTTCAGGAAACTCGTAGTTTTTTGGAAGCCTGGCAACCCCTTTCAATGAAAGGGATTCTCGTCAGTCTCTGCTTGGGGCTACTTCAATAGCACACAAACCATAGCGATAGAACTTGGAACTACATTATTGTGCCAAGTTTCAAAGAGCTAGCACAAACCATGTTTGATTTAGATTTCCAACTACATGTATCCATATAGGAGAAAACAGAGTGAAACCTAAACATGAAAACGGTTACTGCAAAGGAACGGTTTAACCTAGAAGAACGAAATTTGGTGAGCCAATTGGGATTGGTGTACTGATCATTAAATGGAAGTATCATCAAGATTGGGTGAAAAAATGTTTGCTGAGATTTCAGGAAACTGGTAGTTTTTTGGAAGCCTGGCAACCCCTTTCAATGAAAGGGATTCTCGTCAGTATCTGCTTGGGGCTACTTCAATAGCACACAAACCATAGCGATAGAACTTGGAACGACATTATTGTGCCAAGTTTCAAAGAGCTAGCACAAGCCGTGTTTGATTTAGAGTTCCAACTACATGTATCCATATAGGAGAAAACAGAGTGAAACCTAAACATGAAAACGGTTACTGCAAAGGAACGGTTTAACCTAGAAGAAAGAAATTTGGTGAGCCAAGTGGGATTCGTGTACTGATCATTAAATGGAAGTATCATCAAGACTGGGTGAAAAAATGTTTGCTGAGATTTCAGGAAACTCGCAGTTTTTTGGAAGCCTGGCAACGCCTTTCTATGAAAGGGATTCTCGTCAGTCTCTGCTTGGGGCTACTTCAATAGCACACAAACCATAGCGATAGAACTTGGAAATACATTATTGTGCCAAGTTTCAAAGAGCTAGCACAAACCGTGTTTGATTTAGAGTTCCAAATACATGTATCTATATAGGAGAAAACAGAGTGAAACCTAAACATGAAAACGGTTACTGCAAAGGAACAGTTTAACCTAGAAGAACGAAATTTGGTGAGCCAAGTGGGATTGGTGTACTGATCATTAAATGGAAGTATCATCAAGAGTGGTTGAAAAAATGTTTGCTGTGATTTCAGGAAACTCGCAGTTTTTTGGAAGCCTGGCAACCCCTTTCTATGAAAGGGATTCTCTTCAGTCTCTGCTTGGGGCTAGTTCAGTAGCACACAAACCATAGCGATAGAACTTGGAACTACATTATTGTGCCAAGTTTCAAAGAGCTAGCACAAACCGTGTTTGATTTAGAGTTCCAACTACATGTATCCATATAGGAGAAAACAGAGTGAAACCTAAACATGAAAACGGTTACTGCAAAGGAACGGTTTAACCTAGAAGAACGAAATTTGGTGAGCCAAGTGGGATTGGTGTACTGATCATTAAATGGAAGTATCATCAAGATTGGGTGAAAAAATGTTTGCTGAGATTTCAGGAAACTCGTAGTTTTTTGGAAGCTTGGCAACCCCTTTCAATGAAAGGGATTCTCGTCAGTCTCTGCTTGGGGCTACTTCAATAGCACACAAACCATAGCCATAGAACTTGGAACTACATTATTGTGCCATGTTTCAAAGAGCTAGCACAAACCGTGTTTGATTTAGAGTTCCAACTACATGTATCCATATAGGAGAAAACAGAGTGAAACCTAAACATGAAAACGGTCACTGCAAAGGAATGGTTTAACCTAGAAGAACGAAATTTTGTGAGCCAAGTGGGATTCGTGTACTGATCACTACCTGCAAGTATCATCAAGATTGGGTGAAAAAATGTTTGCTGAGATTTCAGGAAACTCGTAGTTTTTTGGAAGCTTTATATCCCCTTTCAATGAAAGGGATTCTCGTCAGTCTCTGCTTGGGGCTACTTCAATAGCACACAAATCATAGCGACAGAACTTGGAACTACATTATTGTGCCAAGTTTCAAAGAGCTAGCACAAACCGTGTTTGATTTAGAGTTCCAACTACACGTATCTATATAGGAGAAAACAGAGTGAAACCTAAACATGAAAACGGTTACTGCAAAGGAACGGTTTAACCTAGAAGAACGACATATGGTGAGCCAAGTGGGATTGGTGTACTGATCATTAAATGGAAGTATCATCAAGATTGGGTGAAAAAATGTTTGCTGAGATTTCAGGAAACTCGTAGTTTTTTGGAAGCTTGGCAACCCCTTTCAATGAAAGGGATTCTCGTCAGTCTCTGCTTGGGGCTACTTCAATAGCACACAAAACCCTAGCGATAGAACTTGGAACTACATTATTGTGCCAGGTTTCAAAGAGCTAGCACAAACCGTGTTTGATTTAGAGTTCCAACTACATGTATCTATATAGGAGAAAACAGAGTGAAACCTAAATATGAAAACGATTACTGCAAAGGAACGGTTTAACCTAGAAGAACGAAATTTGGTGAGCCAAGTGGGATTGGTGTACTGATCATTAAATGGAAGTATCATCAAGACTGGGTGAAAAATGTTTGCTGTGATTTCAGGAAACTCCCAGTTTTTTGGAAGCCTGGCAACGCCTTTCTATGAAAGGATTCTCGTCAGTCTCTGCTTGGGGCTACTTCAATAGCACACAAACCATAGCGATAGAACTTGGAACTACATTATTGTGCAAGTTAAAAGAGCTAGCACAAACCGTGTTTGATTTAGAGTTCCAACTACATGTATCCATATAGGAGAAAACAGAGTGAAACCTAAACATGAAAACGGTCACTGCAAAGGAACGGTTTAACCTAGAAGAACGAAATTTTTTGAGCCAAGTGGGATTCGTGTACTGATCACTACCTGCAAGTATCATCAAGATTGGGTGAAAAAATGTTTGCTGAGATTTCAGGAAACTCGTAGTTTTTTGGAAGCTTGATATCCCCTTTCAATGAAAGGGATTCTCGTCAGTCTCTGCTTGGGGCTACTTCAATAGCCACACAAATCATAGCGACAGAACTTGGAACTACATTATTGTGCCAAGTTTCAAAGAGCTAGCACAAACCGTGTTTGATTTAGAGTTCCAACTACACGTATCTATATAGGAGAAAACAGAGTGAAACCTAAACATGAAAACGGTTACTGCAAAGGAACGGTTTAACCTAGAAGAACGGACATTTGGTGAGCCAAGTGGGATTGGTGTACTGATCATTAAATGGAAGTATCATCAAGATTGGTTGAAAAAAATGTTTGCTGAGATTTCAGGAAACTCGCAGTTTTTTGGAAGCCTCCAACCACGTTCAATGAAAGTGATTCTCGTCAGTCTCTGCTTGGGGCTACTTCACTAGCACACAAACCACAGCGATAGAACTTGGAACTACATTATTGTGCCAAGCTTCAAAGAGCTAGCACAAACCATGTTTGATTTAGAGTTCCAACTACATGTATCCATATAGGAGAGAACAGAGTGAAACCTAAACATGAAAACAGTTACTGCAAAGGAACGGTTTTACCTAGAAGAACGAAATTTGGTGAGCCAAGTGGGATTTTGTACTGATCATTAAATGGAAGTATCATCAAGATTGATTGAAAAAATTTATGCTGAGATTACAGGAAATTCGTAGTTTTTTGGAAGCTTGGCAACCCCTTTCAATGAAAGGGATTCTCGTCAGTCTCTGCTTGGGGCTACATCAATAGCACACAAACCATAGCGATAGAACTTGGAACTACATTATTGTGCCAAGTTTCAAAGAGCTAGCACAAAACCGTGTTTGATTTAGAGTTCCAACTACATGTATCCATATAGGAGAAAACAGAGTGAAACCTAAACATGAAAACGGTTACTGCAAAGGAATCAGTTTAACCTAGAAGAACGAAATTTGGTGAGCCAAGTGGGATTGGTGTACTGATCATTAAATGGAAGTATCATCAAGATTGGGTGAAAAAATGTTTGCTGAGATTTCAGGAAACTCGTAGTTTTTTGGAAGCTTGGCAACCCCTTTCAATGAAAGGGATTCTCGTCAGTCTCTGCTTGGGGCTACTTCAATAGCACACAAACCATAGCGATAGAACTTGGAACTACATTATTGTGCCAGGTTTCAAAGAGCTAGCACAAACCGTGTTTGATTTAGAGTTCCAACTACATGTATCTATATAGGAGAAAACAGAGTGAAACCTAAATATGAAAACGATTACTGCAAAGGAAGGGTTTAACCTAGAAGTACGAAATTTGGTGAGCCAAGTGGGATTGGTGTACTGATCATTAAATGGAAGTATCATCAAGACTGGGTGAAAAAATGTTTGCTGTGATTTCAGGAAACTCCCAGTTTTTTGGAAGCCTGGCAACGCCTTTCTATGAAAGGGATTCTCGTCAGTCTCTGCTTGGGGCTACTTCAATAGCACACAAACCATAGCGATAGAACATGGAACTACATTATTGTGCCAAGTTTCAAAGAGCTAGCACAAACCATGTTTGATTTAGATTTCCAACTACATGTATCCATATAGGAGAAAACAGAGTGAAACCCTAAACATGAAAACAGTTACTGCAAAGGAACGGTTTAACTTAGAAGAACGAATTTGGTGAGCCAAGTGGGATTGGTGTACTGATCATTAAATGGAAGTATCATCAAGATGGGTGAAAAAATGTTTGCTGAGATTTCAGGAAACTCGTAGTTTTTTGGAAGCTTGATATCCCCTTTTAATGAAAGGGATTCTCGTCAGTCTCTGCTTGGGGCTACTTCAAAAGCACACAACCCCTAGCGATAGATCAGGAAACTACATTATTGTGCCAAGTTTCAAAGAGCTAGCACAAACCGTGTTTGATTTAGAGTTCCAACTACATGTATCTATATAGGAGAAAACAGAGTGAAACCTAAACATGAAAACGGTTACTGCAAAGGAACGGTTTAACCTAGAAGAACGAATTTTGGTGAGCCAAGTGGGATTGGTGTACTGATCATTAAATGGATGTATCATCAAGACTGGGTGAGAAGATGTTGGCTGAGATTTAAGGAAACTCGCAGTTTTTTGGAAGCCTGCCAACCCCATTCTATGAAAGGGATTATCGTCAGTCTCTGCTTGGGGCTACTTCAATAGCACACAAACCATAGCGATAGAACTTCTAACTACATTATTGTGCCAAGTTTCAAAGAGCTAGCACAAACCGTGTTGATTTAGAGTTCCAACTACATGTATCCATATAGTAGAAAACAGAGTGAAACCTAAACATGAAAACGGTTACTGCAAAGGAACGGTTTAACCTAGAAGAAACGAAATTTGGTGAGCCAAGTGGGATTGGTGTACTGATCATTAAATGGAAGTATCATCAAGATTGGGTGAAAAAATGTTTGCTGAGATTTCAGGAAACACGTAGTTTTTTGGAAGCTTGGCAACCCCTTTCAATGAAAGGGATTCTCGTCATCTCTGCTTCGGGCTACTTCAATAGCACACAAACCATAGCCATAGAACTTGGAACTACATTATTGTGCAGAGTTTCAAAGAGCTAGCACAAACCGTGTTTGATTTAGAGTTCCAACTACATGTATCTATATAGGAGAAAACAGAGTGAAACCTAAACATGAAAACGGTTACTGCAAAGGAACAGTTTAACCTAGAAGAACGAAATTTGGTGAGCCAAGTGGGATTGGTGTACTGATCATTAAAATGGAAGTATCATCAAGGACTGGGTGAAAAATGTTTGCTGAGATTTCAGGAAACTCGCAATTTTTTGGAAGCCTGGCAACCCCTTTCTATGAAAGGGATTCTCTTCAGTCTCTGCTTGGGGTAGTTCAGTAGCACACAAACCATAGCGATAGAACTTGGAACTACATTATTGTGCCAAGTATCAAAGAGCTAGCACAAACCGTGTTTGATTTAGAATTCCAACTACATGTATCCATATAGGAGAAAACAGAGTGAAACCTAATCATGAAAACGGTTACTGCAAAGGAACCTTTTAACCTAGAAGAACGAAATTTAGTGAGCCAAGTGGGATTCGTGTACTGATCACTACATGCAAGTATCATCAAGATTGGGTGAAAAATTGTTTGCTGTGATTTCAGGAAACTCGTAGTTTTTTGGAAGCTTGGCAACCCCTTTCAATGAAAGGGATTCTCGTCAGTCTCTGCTTGGGGCTACTTCAATAGCACACAAACCATAGCGATAGAACTTGGAACTACATTATTGTGCCAAGTTTCAAAGAAGCTAGCACAAACCATGTTTGATTTAGATTTCCAACTACATGTATCCATATAGGAGAAAACAGAGTGAAACCTAAACATGAAAACGGTTACTGCAAAGGAACGGTTTAACCTAGAAGAACGAAATTTGGTGAGCCAATTGGGATTGGTGTACTGATCATTAAATGGAAGTATCATCAAGATTGGGTGAAAAAAAATGTTTGCTGAGATTTCTGGAAACTCGTAGTTTTTTGGAAGCTTGGCAACCCCTTTCAATGAAAGGGATTCTCGTCAGTCTCTGCTTGGGGCTACTTCAATAGCACACAAACCATAGCGATAGAACTTGGAACTACATTATTGTGCCAAGTTTCAAAGAGCTAGCACAAACCGTGTTTGATTTAGAATTCCAACTACATGTATCCATATAGGAGAAAACAGAGTGAAACCTAAACATGAAAAACGGTTACTGCAAAGGAACGGTTTAACCTAGAACAACGAAATTTGGTGAGCCAAGTGGGATTCGAGTACTGATCACTACCTGCAAGTATCATCAAGATTGGGTGAAAAAATGTTTGCTGAGATTTCAGGAAACTCGTAGTTTTTTGGAAGCTTGATAACCCCTTTCAATGAAAGGGATTCTCGTCAGTCTCTGCTTGGGGCTACTTCAATAGCACACAAACCATAGCGATAGAACTTGGAACTACATTATTGTGCCAAGTATCAAAGAGCTAGCACAAACCGTGTTTGATTTAGAATTCCAACTACATGTATCCATATAGGAGAAAACAGAGTGAAACCTAAACATGAAAACGGTTACTGCAAAGGAACCTTTAACCTAGAAGAACGAAATTTGGTGAGCCAAGTGGATTGGTGTACTGATCATTAATGGAAGTATCATCAAGATTGGGTGAAAAAATGTTTGCTGAGATTTCAGGAAACTCGTAGTTTTTTGGAAGCTTGGCAACCCCTTTCAATGAAAGGGATTCTCGTCAGTCTCTGCTTGGGGCTACTTCAATAGCACACAAACCATAGCGATAGAACTTGGAACTACATTATTGTGCCAAGTTTCAAAGAGCTAGCACAAACCGTGTTTGATTTAGAATTCCAACTACATGTATCCATATAGGAGAAACAGAGTGAAACCTAAACATGAAAACGGTTACTGCAAAAGGAACGGTTTAACCTAGAAGAACGAAATTTGGTGAGCCAAGTGGGATTGGTGTACTGATCATTAAATGGAAGTATCATCAAGACTGGGTGAAAAAATGTTTGCTGTAATTTCAGGAAACTCCCAGTTTTTTGGAAGCCTCGCAACGCCTTTCTATGAAAGGGATTCTCGTCAGTCTCTGCTTGGGGCTACTTCAATAGCACACAAACCATAGCGATAGAACTTGGAACTACATTATTGTGCCAAGTTTCAAAGAGCTAGCACAAACCGTGTTTGATTTAGAGTTCGAACTACATGTATCCATATAGGAGAAAACAGAGTGAAACCTAATCATGAAAACGGTTACTGCAAAGGAACGTTTTAACCTAGAAGAACGAAATTTAGTGAGCCAAGTGGGATTCGTGTACTGATCACTACATGCAAGTATCATCAAGATTGGGTGAAAAATTGTTTGCTGTGATTTCAGGAAACTCGTAGTTTTTTGGAAGCTTGGCAACCCCTTTCAATGAAAGGGATTCTCGTCAGTCTCTGCTTGGGGCTACTTCAATAGCACACAAACCATAGCGATAGAACTTGGAACTACATTATTGTGCCAAGTTTCAAAGAGCTAGCACAAACCATGTTTGATTTAGATTTCCAACTACATGTATCCATATAGGAGAAAACAGAGTGAAAACCTAAACATGAAAACGGTTACTGCAAAGGAACGGTTTAACCTAGAAGAACGAAATTTGGTGAGCCAATTGGGATTGGTGTACTGATCATTAAATGGAAGTATCATCAAGATTGGGTGAAAAAATGTTTGCTGAGATTTCTGGAAACTCGTAGTTTTTTGGAAGCTTGGCAACCCCTTTCAATGAAAGGGATTCTCGTCAGTCTCTGCTTGGGGATACTTCAATAGCACACAACCCTAGCGATAGATCATGAAACTACATTATTGTGCCAAGTTTCAAGAGCTAGCACAAACCGTGTTTGATTTAGAGTTCCAACTACATTTATCCATATAGGAGAAAACAGAGTGAAACCTAAACATGAAAACGGTTACTGCAAAGGAACGGTTTAACCTAGAAGAACGAAATTTGGTGAGCCAAGTGGGATTGGTGTACTGATCATTAAATAGAAGTATCATCAAGATTGGGTGAAAAAATGTTTGCTGAGATTTCAGTAAATTCGCAGTTTTTGGAAGCTTGGCAACCCCTTTCAATGAAAGGGATTCTCGTCAGTCTCTGCTTGGGGCTACTTCAATAGCACACAAAACATAGCGATAGAACTTGTAACTACATTATTGTGCCAAGTTTCAAAGAGCTAGCACAAACCGTGTTTGATTTAGAGTTCCAACTACATGTATCCATATAGGAGAAAACAGAGTGAAACCTAAACATGAAAACGGTTACTGCAAAGGAACAGTTTAACCTAGAAGAACGAAATTTGGTGAGCCAAGTGGGATTGGTGTACTGATCATTAAATAGAAGTATCATCAAGATTGGGTGAAAAAATGTTTGCTGAGATTTCAGGAAACTCGCAGTTTTTTGGAAGCTTGGCAACCCCTTTCAATGAAAGGGATTCTCGTCAGTCTCTGCTTGGGGCTACTTCAATAGCACACAAACCATAGCGATAGAACTTGGAACTACATTATTGTGCCAAGTTTCAAAGAGCTAGCACAAACCGTGTTTGATTTAGAGTTCCAACTACATGTATCCATATAGGAGAAAACAGAGTGAAACCTAAACATGAAAACGGTTACTGCAAAGGAACGGTTTAACCTAGAAGAACGAAATTTGGTGAGCCAAGTGGGATTGGTGTCTTGATCATTAAATGTAAGTATCATCAAGATTGGGTGAAAAAATGTTTGCTGAGATTTCAGGAAACTCGTAGTTTTTTGGAAGCTTGGCAACCCCTTTCAATGAAAGGGATTCTCGTCAGTCTCTGCTTGGGGCTACTTCAATAGCACACAAACCATAGCGATAGAACTTGGAACTTCATTAATGTGCCAAGCTTCAAAGAGCTAGCACAAACCGTGTTTGATTTAGAGTTCCAACTACATGTATCTATATAGGAGAAAACAGAGTGAAACCTAAATATGAAAACGATTACTGCAAAGGAACGGTTTAACCTAGAAGAACGACATTTGGTGAGCCAAGTGGGATTGGTGTACTGATCATTAAATGGAAGTATCATCAAGACTGGGTGAAAAAAAGTTTGCTGTGATTTCAGGAAACTCGCAGTTTTTTGGAAGCCTGGCAACGCCTTTCTACGAAAGGGATTCTCGTCAGTCTCTGCTTGGGGATACTTCAATAGCACACAAACCATAGCGATAGAACTTGGAACTACATTATTGTGCCAAGTTTCAAAGAGCTAGCACAAACCGTGTTTGATTTAGAGTTCCAACTACATGTATCCATAAAGGAGAAAACAGATTGAAACCTAATCATGAAAACGGTTACTGCAAAGGAACGTTTTAACCTAGAATAACGAAATTTAGTCAGCCAAGTGGGATTCGTGTACTGATCACTACATGCAAGTATCATCAAGATTGGGTGAAAAATTGTTTGCTGAGATTTCAAGAAACTCGTAGTTTTTTGGAAGCTTGGCAACCCCTTTCAATGAAAGGGATTCTCGTTAGTCTCTGCTTGGGGCTACTTCAATAGCACACAAACCATAGCGATAGAACTTGGAACTACATTATTGTGCCAAGTTTTAAAGAGCTAGCACAAACCATGTTTGATTTAGATTTCCAACTACATGTATCCATATAGGAGAAAACAGAGTGAAACCTAAACATGAAAACGGTTACTGCAAAGGAACGGTTTAACCTAGAAGAACGAAATTTGGTGAGCCAATTGGGATTGGTGTACTGATCATTAAATGGAAGTATCATCAAGATTGGGTGAAAAAATATTTGCTGAGATTTCTGGAAACTCGTAGTTTTTTGGAAGCTTGGCAACCCCTTTCAATGAAAGGGATTCTCGTCAGTCTCTGCTTGGGGCTACTTCAAAAGAACACAACCCCTAGCGATAGATCATGAAACTACATTATTGTGCCAAGTTTCAAAGAGCTAGCACAAACCGTGTTTGATTTAGAGTTCCAACTACATGTATCTATATAGGAGAAAACAGACTGAAACCTAAACATGAAAAACGGTTACTGCAAAGGAACAGTTTAACCTAGAAGAACGAAATTTGGTGAGCCAAGTGGGATTGGTGTACTGATCATTAAATGGAAGTATCATCAAGACTGGGTGAAAAAATGTTTGCTGAGATTTCAGGAAACTCGCAGTTTTTTGGAAGCCTGGCAACACCTTTCTATGAAAGGGATTCTCTTCAGTCTCTGCTTGGGGTAGTTCAGTAGCACACAAACCATAGCGATAGAACTTGGAACTACATTATTGTGCCAAGTTTCAAAGAGCTAGCACAAACCGTGTTTGATTTAGAATTCCAACTACATGTATCCATATAGGAGAAAACAGAGTGAAACCTAATCATGAAAACGGTTACTGCAAAGGAACCTTTTAACCTAGAAGAACGAAATTTAGTGAGCCAAGTGGGATTCGTGTACTGATCACTACATGCAAGTATCATCAAGATTGGGTGAAAAATTGTTTGCTGTGATTTCAGGAAACTCGTAGTTTTTTGGAAGCTTGGCAACCCCTTTCAATGAAAGGGATTCTCGTCAGTCTCTGCTTGGGGCTACTTCAATAGCACACAAACCATAGCGATAGAACTTGGAACTACATTATTGTGCCAAGTTTCAAAGAGCTACCACAAACCATGTTTGATTTAGATTTCCAACTACATGTATCCATATAGGAGAAAACAGAGTGAAACCTAAACATGAAAACGGTTACTGCAAAGGAACGGTTTAACCTAGAAGAACGAAATTTGGTGAGCCAATTGGGATTGGTGTACTGATCATTAAATGGAAGTATCATCAAGATTGGGTGAAAAAATGTTTGCTGAGATTTCTGGAAACTCGTAGTTTTTTGGAAGCTTGGCAACCCCTTTCAATGAAAGGGATTCTCGTCAGTCTCTGCTTGGGGATACTTCAATAGCACACAACCCCTAGCGATAGATCATGAAACTACATTATTGTGCCAAGTTTCAAAGAGCTAGCACAAACCGTGTTTGATTTAGAGTTCCAACTACATTTATCCATATAGGAGAAAACAGAGTGAAACCTAAACATGAAAACGGTTACTGCAAAGGAACAGTTTAACCTAGAAGAACGAAATTTGGTGAGCCAAGTGGGATTGGTGTACTGATCATTAAATGGAAGTATCATCAAGACTGGGTGAAAAAATGTTTGCTGAGATTTCAGGATACTCGCAGTTTTTTGGAAGCCTGGCAACCCCTTTCTATGAAAGGGATTCTCGTCAGTCTCTGCTTGGGGCTACTTCAATAGCACACAAACCATAGCGATAGAACTTGGAACTACATTATTGTGCCAAGTTTCAAAGAGCTAGCACAAACCGTGTTTGATTTAGAGTTCCTACTACATGTATCCATATAGGAGAAAACAGAGTGAAACCTAAACATGAAAACGGTTACTGCAAAGGAACGGTTTAACCTAGAAGAACGAAATTTGGTGAGCCAAGTGGGATTGGTGTACTGATTATTAAATAGAAGTATCATCAAGATTGGGTGAAAAAATGTTTGCTGAGATTTCAGGAAACTCGTAGTGTTTTGGAAGCTTGGCAACCCCTTTCAATGAAAGGGATTCTCGTCATTCTCTGCTTGGGGCTACTTCAATAGCACACAAACCATAGCGATAGAACTTGGACCTACATTATTGTGGCATGTTTCAAAGAGCTAGCACAAACCGTGTTTGATTTAGAGTTCCAACTACATGTATCCATATAGGAGAAAACAGAGTGAAACCTAAACATGAAAACAGTTACTGCAAAGGAACGGTTTAAACTAGAAGAACGAAATTTGGTGAGCCAAGTGGGATTGGTGTACTGATCATTAAATGGAAGTATCATCAAGATTGGGTGAAAAAATGTTTGCTGAGATTTCAGGAAACTCGCAGTCTTTTGGAAGCCTGGCAACCCCTTTCTATGAAAGGGATTCTCTTCAGTCTCTGCTTGGGGTAGTTCAGTAGCACACAAACCATAGCGATAGAACTTGGAACTACATTATTGTGCCAAGTTTCAAAGAGCTAGCACAAACCGTGTTTGATTTAGAATTCCAACTACATGTATCCATATAGGAGAAAACAGAGTGAAACCTAATCATGAAAACGGTTACTGCAAAGGAACCTTTTAACCTAGAAGAACGAAATTTAGTGAGCCAAGTGGGATTCGTGTACTGATCACTACATGCAAGTATCATCAAGATTGGGTGAAAAATTGTTTGCTGTGATTTCAGGAAACTCGTAGTTTTTTGGAAGCTTGGCAACCCCTTTCAATGAAAGGGATTCTCGTCAGTCTCTGCTTGGGGCTACTTCAATAGCACACAAACCATAGCGATAGAACTTGGAACTACATTATTGTGCCAAGTTTCAAAGAGCTAGCACAAACCATGTTTGATTTAGATTTCCAACTACATGTATCCATATAGGAGAAAACAGAGTGAAACCTAAACATGAAAACGGTTACTGCAAAGGAACGGTTTAACCTAGAAGAACGAAATTTGGTGAGCCAATTGGGATTGGTGTACTGATCATTAAATGGAAGTATCATCAAGATTGGGTGAAAAAATATTTGCTGAGATTTCTGGAAACTCGTAGTTTTTTGGAAGCTTGGCAACCCCTTTCAATGAAAGGGATTCTCGTCAGTCTCTGCTTGGGGATACTTCAATAGCACACAACCCCTAGCGATAGATCATGAAACTACATTATTGTGCCAAGTTTCAAAGAGCTAGCACAAACCGTGTTTGATTTAGAGTTCCAACTACATTTATCCATATAGGAGAAAACAGAGTGAAACCTAAACATGAAAACGGTTACTGCAAAGGAACGGTTTAACCTAGAAGAACGAAATTTGGTGAGCCAAGTGGGATTGGTGTACTGATCATTAAATAGAAGTATCATCAAGATTGGGTGAAAAAATGTTTGCTGAGATTTCAGTAATTTCGCAGTTTTTTGGAAGCTTGGCAACCCCTTTCAATGAAAGGGATTCTCGTCAGTCTCTGCTTGGGGCTACTTCAATAGCACACAAACCATAGCGATAGAACTTGTAACTACATTATTGTGCCAAGTTTCAAAGAGCTAGCACAAACCGTGTTTGATTTAGAGTTCCAACTACATGTATCCATATAGGAGAAAACAGAGTGAAACCTAAACATGAAAACGGTTACTGCAAAGGAACAGTTTAACCTAGAAGAATGAAATTTGGTGAGCCAAGTGGGATTGGTGTACTGATCATTAAATGGAAGTATCATCAAGACTGGGTGAAAAAATGTTTGCTGAGATTTCAGGATACTCGCAGTTTTTTGGAAGCCTGGCAACCCCTTTCTATGAAAGGGATTCTCGTCAGTCTCTGCTTGGGGCTACTTCAATAGCACACAAACCGTAGCGATAGAACTTGGAACTACATTATTGTGCCAAGTTTCAAAGAGCTAGCACAAACCGTGTTTGATTTAGAGTTCCTACTACATGTATCCATATAGGAGAAAACAGAGTGAAACCTAAACATGAAAACGGTTACTGCAAAGGAACGGTTTAACCTAGAAGAACGAAATTTGGTGAGCCAAGTGGGATTGGTGTACTGATTATTAAATAGAAGTATCATCAAGATTGGGTGAAAAAATGTTTGCTGAGATTTCAGGAAACTCGTAGTGTTTTGGAAGCTTGGCAACCCCTTTCAATGAAAGGGATTCTCGTCAGTCTCTGCTTGGGGCTACTTCAATAGCACACAAACCATAGCGATAGAACTTGGACCTACATTATTGTGGCAAGTTTCAAAGAGCTAGCACAAACCGTGTTTGATTTAGAGTTCCAACTACATGTATCCATATAGGAGAAAACAGAGTGAAACCTAAACATGAAAACAGTTACTGCAAAGGAACGGTTTAAACTAGAAGAACGAAATTTGGTGAGCCAAGTGGGATTGGTGTACTGATCATTAAATGGAAGTATCATCAAGATTGGGTGAAAAAATGTTTGCTGAGATTTCAGGAAACTCGCAGTTTTTTGGAAGCCTGGCAACCCCTTTCTATGAAAGGGATTCTCTTCAGTCTCTGCTTGGGGTAGTTCAGTAGCACAGAAACCATAGCGATAGAACTTGGAACTACATTATTGTGCCAAGTTTCAAAGAGCTAGCACAAACCGTGTTTGATTTAGAATTCCAACTACATGTATCCATATAGGAGAAAACAGAGTGAAACCTAATCATGAAAACGGTTACTGCAAAGGAACCTTTTAACCTAGAAGAACGAAATTTAGTGAGCCAAGTGGGATTCGTGTACTGATCACTACATGCAAGTATCATCAAGATTGGGTGAAAAATTGTTTGCTGTGATTTCAGGAAACTCGTAGTTTTTTGGAAGCTTGGCAACCCCTTTCAATGAAAGGGATTCTCGTCAGTCTCTGCTTGGGGCTATTTCAATAGCACACAAACCATAGCGATAGAACTTGGAACTACATTATTGTGCCAAGTTTCAAAGAGCTAGCACAAACCATGTTTGATTTAGATTTCCAACTACATGTATCCATATAGGAGAAAACAGAGTGAAACCTAAACATGAAAACGGTTACTGCAAAGGAACGGTTTAACCTAGAAGAACGAAATTTGGTGAGCCAATTGGGATTGGTGTACTGATCATTAAATGGAAGTATCATCAAGATTGGGTGAAAAAATGTTTGCTGAGATTTCTGGAAACTCGTAGTTTTTTGGAAGCTTGGCAACCCCTTTCAATGAAAGGGATTCTCGTCAGTCTCTGCTTGGGGATACTTCAATAGCACACAACCCCTAGCGATAGATCATGAAACTACATTATTGTGCCAAGTTTCAAAGAGCTAGCACAAACCGTGTTTGATTTAGAGTTCCAACTACATTTATCCATATAGGAGAAAACAGAGTGAAACCTAAACATGAAAACGGTTACTGCAAAGGAACGGTTTAACCTAGAAGAACGAAATTTGGTGAGCCAAGTGGGATTGGTGTACTGATCATTAAATAGAAGTATCATCAAGATTGGGTGAAAAAATGTTTGCTGAGATTTCAGTAAATTCGCAGTTTTTTGGAAGCTTGGCAACCCCTTTCAATGAAAGGGATTCTCGTCAGTCTCTGCTTGGGGATACTTCAATAGCACACAAACCATAGCGATAGAACTTGGAACTACATTATTGTGCCAAGTTTCAAAGAGCTAGCACAAACCGTGTTTGATTTAGAGTTCCAACTACAATTATCCATATAGGAGAAAACAGAGTGAAACCTAAACATGAAAACAGTTACTGCAAAGGAACGGTTTAAACTAGAAGAACGAAATTTGGTGAGCCAAGTGGGATTGGTGTACTGATCATTAAATGGAAGTATCATCAAGATTGGGTGAAAAAATGTTTGCTGAGATTTCTGGAAACTCGTAGTTTTTTGGAAGCTTGGCAACCCCTTTCAATGAAAGGGATTCTCGTCAGTCTCTGCTTGGGGCTACTTCAATAGCACACAAACCCTAGCGATAGATCATGAAACTACATTATTGTGCCAAGTTTAAAAGAGCTAGCACAAACCGTGTTTGATTTAGAGTTCCAACTACATGTATCCATATAGGAGAAAACAGAGTGAAATCTAAACATGAAAACGGTTACTGCAAAGGAACAGTTTAACCTAGAAGAACGAAATTTGGTGAGCCAAGTGGGATTGGTGTACTGATCATTAAATGGAAGTATCATCAAGATTGGGTGAAAAAATGTTTGCTGAGATTTCAGGAAACTCGTAGTTTTTTGGAAGATTGGCAACCCCTTTCAATGAAAGGGATTCTCGTCAGTCTCTGCTTGGGGCTACTTCAATAGCACACAAACCATAGCGATAGAACTTGGAACTACATTATTGTGCCAAGTTTCAAAGAGCTAGCACAAACCGTGTTTGATTTAGAATTCCAACTACATGTATCCATATAGGAGAAAACAGAGTGAAACCTAAACATGAAAACGGTTACTGCAAAGGAACGGTTTAACCTAGAACAACGAAATTTGGTGAGCCAAGTGGGATTCGTGTACTGATCACTACCTGCAAGTATCATCAAGATTGGGTGAAAAAATGTTTGCTGAGATTTCAGGAAACTCGTAGTTTTTTGGAAGCTTGATAACCCCTTTCAATGAAAGGGATTCTCGTCAGTCTCTGCTTGGGGCTACTTCAAAAGCACACAAATCATAGCGACAGTACTTGGAACTACATTATTGTGCCAAGTTTCAAAGAGCTAGCACAAACCGTGTTTGATTTAGAGTTCCAACTACATGTATCCATATAGGAGAAAACAGAGTGAAACCTAAACATGAAAAGGGTTACTGCAAAGGAACGGTTTAACGTAGAAGAACGAAATTTAGTGAGCCAAGTGGGATTCATGTACTGATCACTACCTGCAAGTATCATCAAGATTGGGTGAAAAAATGTTTGCTGAGATTTCAGGAAACTCGCAGTTTTTTGTAAGCTTGGCAACCCCTTTCAATGAAAGGGATTCTCGTCATTCTCTGCTTGGGGCTACTTCAATAGCACACAAACCATAGCGATAGAACTTGGAACTACATTATTGTGCCAAGTTTCAAAGAGCTAGCACAAACCGTGTTTGATTTAGAGTTCCAACTACACGTATCTATATAGGAGAAAACAGAGTGAAACCTAAACATGAAAACGGTTACTGCAAAGGAACGATTTAACCTAGAAGAACGAAATTTGGTGAGCCAAGTGGGATTGGTGTACTGATCATTAAATGGAAGTATCATCAAGATTGGGTGAAAAAATGTTTGCTGAGATTTCAGGAAACTCGTAGTTTTTTGGAAGCTTGGCAACCCCTTTCAATGAAAGGGATTCTCGTCAGTCTCTGCTTGGGGCTACTTCAATAGCACACAAACCGTAGCGATAGAACTTGGAACTACATTATTGTGCCAAGTTTCAAAGAGCTAGCACAAACCGTGTTTGATTTAGAGTTCCAACTACATGTATCCATATAGGAGAAAACAGAGTGAAACCTAAACATGAAAATGGTTACTGCAAAGGAACGGTTTAACCTAGAAGAATGAAATTTGGTGAGCCAAGGTGGATTGGTGTACTGATCATTAAATGGAAGTATCATCAAGATTGGGTGAAAAAATGTTAGCTGAGATTTCAGGAAACTCGTAGTTTTTTGGAAGCTTGGCAACCCCTTTCAATGAAAGGGATTCTCGTCAGTCTCTGCTTGGGGCTACTTCAATAGCACACAAACCATAGGGATAGAACTTGGAACTATATTATTTTGCCAAGTTTCAAAGAGCTAGCACAAACCGTGTTTGATTTAGAGTTCCAACTACATGTATCCATATAGGAGAAAACAGAGTGAAACCTAAACATGAAAAAGGTTACTGCAAAGGAACGGTTTAACCTAGAAGAACGAAATTTGGTGAGCCAAGTGGGATTGGTGTACTGATCATTAAATGGAAGTATCATCAAGATTGGGTGAAAAAATGTTAGCTGAGATTTCAGGAACCTCGCAGTTTTTTGGAAGCCTCCAACCACGTTCAATGAAAGTGATTCTCGTCAGTCTCTGCTTGGGGCTACTTCAATAGCACACAAACCATAGCGATAGAACTTGGAACTTCATTAATGTGCCAAGCTTCAAAGAGCTAGCACAAACCGTGTTTGATTTAGAGTTCCAAATACATGTATCCATATAGGAGAAAACAGAGTGAAACCTAAACATGAAAACGGTTACTGCAAAGGAACAGTTTAACCTAGAAGAACGAAATTTGGTGAGCCAAGTGGGATTGGTGTACTGATCATTAAATGGAAGTATCATCAAGATTGGGTGAAAAAATGTTTGCTGTGATTTCAGGAAAGTCGTAGTTTTTTGGAAGCTTGGCAACGCCTTTCAATGAAAGGGATTCTCGTCAGTCTCTGCTTGGGGCTACTTCAATAGCACACAAACCCTAGCGATAGAACTTGGAACTACATTATTGTGCCAGGTTTCAAAGAGCTAGCACAAACCGTGTTTGATTTAGAGTTCCAACTACATGTATCTATATAGGAGAAAACAGAGTGAAACCTAAATATGAAAACGATTACTGCAAAGGAACGGTTTAACCTAGAAGAACGACATTTGGTGAGCCAAGTGGGATTGGTGTACTGATCATTAAATGGAAGTATCTTCAAGACTGGGTGAAAAAATGTTTGCTGTGATTTCAGGAAACTCGCAGTTTTTTGGAAGCCTGGCAACGCCTTTCTATGAAAGGGATTCTTGTCAGTCTCTGCTTGGGGCTACTTCAATAGCACACAAACCATAGCGATAAAACTTGGAACTACATTATTGTGCCAGGTTTCAAAGAGCTAGCACAAACCGTGTTTGATTTAGAGTTCCAACTACATGCATCCATATAGTAGAAAACAGAGTGAAACCTAAACATGAAAACGGTTACTGTAAAGGAACGGTTTAACCTAGAAGAACGAAATTTGGTGAGCCAAGTGGGATTGGTGTACTGATCATTAAATAGAAGTATCATCAAGATTGGGTGAAAAAATGTTTGCTGAGATTTCAGGAAACTCGCAGTTTTTTGGAAGCTTGGCAACCCCTTTCAATGAAAGGGATTCTCGTCAGTCTCTGCTTGGGGCTACTTCAATAGCACACAAACCATAGCGATAGAACTTGGAACTACATTATTGTGCCAAGTTTCAAAGAGCTAGCACAAACCGTGTTTGATTTAGAGTTCCAACTACATGTATCCATATAGGAGAAAACAGAGTGAAACCTAAACATGAAAACGGTTACTGCAAAGGAACGGTTTAACCTAGAAGAACGAAATTTGGTGAGCCAAGTGGGATTGGTGTACTGATCATTAAATGGAAGTAATCATCAAGATTGGGTGAAAAAATGTTTGCTGACATTTCAGGAAACTCGTAGTTTTTTGGAAGCTTGGCAACCCCTTTCAATGAAAGGGATTCTCGTCAGTCTCTGCTTCGGGCTACTTCAATAGCACACAAACCATAGCCATAGAACTTGGAACTACATTATTGTGCAGAGTTTCAAAGAACTAGCACAAACCGTGTTTGATTTAGAGTTCCAACTACATGTATCTATATAGGAGAAAACAGAGTGAAACCTAAACATGAAAACGGGTTACTGCAAAGGAACAGTTAACCTAGGAACGAAATTTGGTGAGCCAAGTGGGATTGGTGTACTGATCATTAAGTGGAAGTATCATCAAGACTGTGTGAAAAATGTTTGCTGAGATTTCAGGAAACTCGCAGTTTTTGGAAGCCTGGCAACCCCTCTCTATGAAAGGGATTCTCTTCAGTCTCTGCTTGGGGTAGTTCAGTAGCACACAAACCATAGTGATAGAACTTGGAACTACATTATTGTGCCAAGTTTCAAAGAGCTAGCACAAACCGTGTTTGATTTAGAGTTCCAACTACATGTATCCATATAGGAGAAAACAGAGTGAAACCTAAACATGAAAACGGTTACTACAAAGGAACGGTTTAACCTAGAAGAACGAAATTTGGTGAGCCAAGTGGGATTGGTGTACTGATCATTAAATGGAAGTATCATCAAGATTGGGTGAAAAAATGTTTGCTGAGATTTCAGGAAACTCGTAGTTTTTTGGAAGCTTGGCAACCCCTTTCAATGAAAGGGATTCTCGTCAGTATCTGCTTGGGGCTACTTCAATAGCACACAACCATAGCCATAGAACTTGGAACTACATTATTGTGCCATGTTTCAAAGAGCTAGCACAAACCGTGTTTGATTTAGAGTTCCAACTACATGTATCCATATAGGAGAAAACAGAGTGAAACCTAAACATGAAAACGGTTACTGCAAAGGAACGGTTTAACCTAGAAGAACGAAATTTGGTGAGCCAAGTGGGATTCGTGTACTGATCACTACCTGCAAGTATCATCAAGATTGGGGTGAAAAAATGTTTGCTGAGATTTCAGGAAACTCGTAGTTTTTTGGAAGCTTGATATCCCCTTTCAATGAAAGGGATTCTCGTCAGTCTCTGCTTGGGGCTACTTCAAAAGCACACAAATCATAGCGACAGAACTTGGAACTACATTATTGTGCCAAGTTTCAAAGAGCTAGCACAAACCGTGTTTGATTTAGAGTTCCAACTACATGTATCTATATAGGAGAAAACAGAGTGAAACCTAAACATGAAAACGATTACTGCAAAGGAACGGTTTAACCTAGAAGAACGAAATTTGGTGAGCCAAGTGGGATTGGTGTACTGATCATTAAATGGAAGTATCATCAAGATTGGGTGAAAAAATGTTTGCTGAGATTTCAGGAAACTCGCAGTTTTTTGGAAGCATCCAACCACGTTCAATGAAAGTGATTCTCGTCAGTCTCTGCTTGGGGCTACTTCAATAGCACACAAACCATAGCGATAGAACTTGGAACTACATTAATGTGCCAAGCTTCAAAGAGCTAGCACAAACCATGTTTGATTTAGAGTTCCAACTACATGTATCCATATAGCAGAAACAGAGTGAAACCTAAACATGAAAACAGTTACTGCAAAGGAACGGTTTAACGTAGAAGAACGAAATTTGGTGAGCCAAGTGGGATTGGTGTACTGATCATTAAATGGAGTATCATCAAGATTGGGTGAAAACTGTTTGCTGAGATTTCAGGAAACTCGTAGTTTTTTGGAAGCTTGGCAACCCCTTTCAATGAAAGGGATTCTCGTCAGTCTCTGCTTGGGGCTACTTCAATAGCACACAAACCCTAGCGATAGAACTTGGAACTACATTATTGTGCCAAGTTTCAAAGAGCTAGCACAAACCGTGTTTGATTTAGAGTTCCAACTACATGTATCTATATAGGAGAAAACAGAGTGAAACCTAAATATGAAAACGATTAGTGCAAAGGAACGGTTTTAACCTAGAAGACCGAAATTTGGTGAGCCAAGTGGGATTGGTGTACTGATCATTAAATGGAAGTATCATCAAGACTGGGTGAAAAAATGTTTGCTGTGATTTCAGGAAACTCGCAGTTTTTTGGAAGCCTGGCAACGCCTTTCTATGAAAGGGATTCTCGTCAGTCTCTTGATTGGGGCTACTTCAATAGCACACAAACTATAGCGATAGAACTTGGAACTACATTATTGTGCCAAGTTTCAAAGGGCTAGCACAAACCGTGTTTGATTTAGAGTTCCAACTACATGTATCCATATAGGAGAAAACAGAGTGAAACCTAATCATGAAAACGGTTACTGCAAAGGAACCTTTTAACCTAGAAGAACGAAATTTGGTGAGCCAAGTGGGGATTGGTGTACTGATCATTAAATGGAAGTATCATCAAGATTGGGTGAAAAAATGTTTGCTGAGATTTCAGGAAACTCGTAGTTTTTGGAAGCTTGGCAACCCCTTTCAATGAAAGGGATTCTCGTCAGTCTCTGCTTGGGGCTACTTCAATAGCACACAACCATAGCGATAGAACTTGGAACTACATTATTGTGCCAAGTTTCAAAGAGCTAGCACAAACCGTGTTTGATTTAGAGTTCCAACTACATGTATCCATATAGGAGAAAACAGAGTGAAACCTAAACATGAAAACGGTTACTGCAAAGGAACGGTTTAACGTAGAAGAACGAAATTTGGTGAGCCAAGTGGGATTGGTGTACTGATCATTAAATAGAAGTATCATCAAGATTGGGTGAAAAAATGTTTGCTGAGATTTCAGGAAATTCGCAGTTTTTTGGAAGCTTGGCAACCCCTTTCAATGAAAGGGATTCTCGTCAGTCT
Organism: Urocitellus parryii; assembly: GCF_045843805.1. Classification (NCBI taxonomy): domain Eukaryota; kingdom Metazoa; phylum Chordata; class Mammalia; order Rodentia; family Sciuridae; genus Urocitellus; species Urocitellus parryii. The sequence continues at coordinate 30,368 of NW_027551896.1, read as the reverse complement.
CTGCTTGGGGCTACTTCAATAGCACACAAACCATAGCGATAGAACTTGGAACTACATTATTGTGCCAAGTTTCAAAGAGCTAGCACAAACCGTGTTTGATTTAGAGTTCCAACTACATGTATCCATATAGGAGAAAACAGAGTGAAACCTAAACATGAAAACGGTTACTGCAAAGGAACGGTTTAACCTAGGAAGAACGAAATTTGGTGAGCCAAGTGGGCATTGGTGTACTGATCATTAAATGGAAGTATGATCAAGATTGGGTGAAAAAATGTTTGCTGAGATTTCAGGAAACTCGTAGTTTTTGGAAGCTTGGCAACCCCTTTCAATGAAAGGGATTCTCGTCAGTCTCTGCTTCGGCCTACTTCAATAGCACCCAAACCATAGCCATAGAACTTGGAACTACATTATTGTGCCAAGTTTCAAAGAGCTAGCACAAACCGTGTTTGATTTAGAGTTCCAACTACATGTATCTATATAGGAGAAAACAGAGTGAAACCTAAACATGAAAACGGTGACTGCAAAGGAACAGTTTAACCTAGAAGAACGAAATTTGGTGAGCCAAGTGGGATTGGTGTACTGATCATTAAATGGAAGTATCATCAAGAATGGGTGAAAAAATGTTTCCTGAGATTTCAGGAAACTCGCAGTTTTTTGGAAGCCTGGCAACCCCTTTCTATGAAAGGGATTCTCTTCAGTCTCTGCTTCGGGCTAGTTCAGTAGCACACAAACCATAGCGATAGAACTTGGAACTACATTATTGTGCCAAGTTTCAAAGAGCTAGCACAAACCGTGTTTGATTTAGAGTTCCAACTACATGTATCCATATAGGAGAAAACAGAGTGAAACCTAAACATGAAAACGGTTACTGCAAAGGAACGGTTTAACCTAGAAGAACGAAATTTGGTGAGCCAAGTGGGATTGGTGTACTGATCATTAAATGGAAGTATCATCAAGATTGGGTGAAAAAATGTTTGCTGAGATTTCAGGAAACTCGTAGTTTTTTGGAAGCTTGGCAACCCCTTTCAATGAAAGGGATTCTCGTCAGTCTCTGCTTGGGGCTACTTCAATAGCACACAAACCATAGCGATAGAACTTGGAACTACATTATTGTGCCAAGTTTCAAAGAGCTAGCACAAACCGTGTTTGATTTAGAGTTCCAACTACATGTATCCATATAGGAGAAAACAGAGTGAAACCTAAACATGAAAACGGTTACTGCAAAGGAACAGTTTAACCTAGAAGAACGAAATTTGGTGAGCCAAGTGGGATTGGTGTACTGATCATTAAATAGAAGTATCATCAAGATTGGGTGAAAAAATGTTTGCTGAGATTTCAGGAAACTCGCAGTTTTTTGGAAGCTTGGCAACCCCTTTCAATGAAAGGGATTCTCGTCAGTCTCTGCTTGGGACTACTTCAATAGCACACAAACCATAGCGATAGAACTTGGAACTACATTATTGTGCCAAGTTTCAAAGTGCTAGCACAAACCGTGTTTGATTTAGAGTTCCAACTACATGTATCCATATAGGAGAAAACAGAGTGAAACCTAAACATGAAAACCGTTACTGCAAAGGAACAGTTTAACCTAGAAGAACGAAATTTGGTGAGCCAAGTGGGATTGGTGTACTGATCATTAAATGGAAGTATCATCAAGATTGGGTGAAAAAATGTTTGCTGAGATTTCAGGAAACTCGTAGTTTTTTGGAAGCTTGGCAACCCCTTTCAATGAAAGGGATTCTCGTCAGTCTCTGCTTGGGGCTACTTCAATAGCACACAAACCATAGCGATAGAACTTGGAACTACATTATTGTGCCAAGTTTCAAAGAGCTAGCACAAACCGTGTTTGATTTAGAGTTCCAACTACACGTATCTATATAGGAGAAAACAGAGTGAAACCTAAACATGAAAACGGTTACTGCAAAGGAACAGTTTAACCTAGAAGAACGAAATTTGGTGAGCCAAGTGGGATTGGTGTACTGATCATTAAATGGAAGTATCATCAAGACTGGGTGAAAAATGTTTGCTGAGATTTCAGGATACTCGCAGTTTTTTGGAAGCCTGGCAACCCCTTTCTATGAAAGGGATTCTCGTCAGTCTCTGCTTGGGGCTACTTCAATAGCACACAAACCATAGCGATAGAACTTGGAACTACATTATCGTGCCAAGTTTCAAAGAGCTAGCACAAACCGTGTTTGATTTAGAGTTCCTACTACATGTATCCATATAGGAGAAAACAGAGTGAAACCTAAACATGAAAACGGTTACTGCAATGGAACGGTTTAACCTAGAAGAACGAAATTTGGTGAGCCAAGTGGGATTGGTGTACTGATTATTAAATAGAAGTATCATCAAGATTGGGTGAAAAAATGTTTGCTGAGATTTCAGGAAACTCGTAGTGTTTTGGAAGCTTGGCAACCCCTTTCAATGAAAGGGATTCTCGTCAGTCTCTGCTTGGGGCTACTTCAATAGCACACAAACCATAGCGATAGAACTTGGACCTACATTATTGTGGCAAGTTTCAAAGAGCTAGCACAAACCGTGTTTGATTTAGATTTCCAACTACATGTATCCATATAGGAGAAAACAGAGTGAAACCTAAACATGAAAACAGTTACTGCAAAGGAACGGTTTAACGTAGAAGAACGAAATTTGGTGAGCCAAGTGGGATTGGTGTACTGATCATTAAATGGAAGTATCATCAAGATTGGGTGAAAAAATGTTTGCTGAGATTTCAGGAAACTCGTAGTTTTTTGGAAGCTTGGCAACCCCTTTCAATGAAAGGGATTCTCGTCAGTCTTGTTTGGGGCTACTTCAATAGCACACAAACCCTAGCAATAGATCATGAAACTACATTATTGTGCCAAGTTTCAAAGAGCTAGCACAAACCGTGTTTGATTTAGAGTTCCAACTACATGTATCCACATAGGAGAAAACAGAGTGAAACCTAAACATGAAAACGGTTACTGCAAAGGAACAGTTTAACCTAGAAGAACGAAATATGGTGAGCCAAGTGGGATTGGTGTACTGATCATTAAATAGAAGTATCATCAAGATTGGGTGAAAAAATATTTGCTGAGATTTCAGGAAACTCGTAGTTTTTTGGAAGCTTGGCAACCCCTTTCAATGAAAGGGATTCTCGTCAGTCTCTGCTTGGGGCTACTTCAATAGCACACAAACCATAGCGATAGAACTTGGAACTACATTATTGTGCCAAGTTTCAAAGAGCTAGCACAAACCGTGTTTGATTTAGAGTTCCAACTACATGTATCCATATAGGAGAAAACAGAGTGAAACCTAAACATGAAAACGGTTACTGCAAAGGAACAGTTTAACCTAGAAGAACGAAATTTGGTGAGCCAAGTGGGATTGGTGTACTGATCATTAAATAGAAGTATCATCGAGATTGGGTGAAAAAATGTTTGCTGAGATTTCAGGAAACTCGCAGTTTTTTGGAAGCTTGGCAACCCCTTTCAATGAAAGGGATTCTCGTCAGTCTCTGCTTGGGACTACTTCAATAGCACACAAACCATAGCGATAGAACTTGGAACTACATTATTGTGCCAAGTTTCAAAGAGCTAGCACAAACCGTGTTTGATTTAGAGTTCCAACTACATGTATCCATATAGGAGAAAACAGAGTGAAACCTAAACATGAAAACCATTACTGCAAAGGAACAGTTTAACCTAGAAGAACGAAATTTGGTGAGCCAAGTGGGATTGGTGTACTGATCATTAAATGGAAGTATCATCAAGATTGGGTGAAAAAATGTTTGCTGAGATTTCAGGAAACTCGTAGTTTTTTGGAAGCTTGGCAACCCCTTTCAATGAAAGGGATTCTCGTCAGTCTCTGCTTGGGGCTACTTCAATAGCACACAAACCATAGCGATAGAACTTGGAACTACATTATTGTGCCAAGTTTCAAAGAGCTAGCACAAACCTTGTTTGATTTAGAGTTCCAACTACACGTATCTATATAGGAGAAAACAGAGTGAAACCTAAACATGAAAACGGTTACTGCAAAGGAACAGTTTAACCTAGAAGAACGAAATTTGATGAGCCAAGTGGGATTGGTGTACTGATCATTAAATGGAAGTATCATCAAGACTGGGTGAAAAAATGTTTGCTGAGATTTCAGGATACTCGCAGTTTTTTGGAAGCCTGGCAACCCCTTTCTATGAAAGGGATTCTCGTCAGTCTCTGCTTGGGGCTACTTCAATAGCACACAAACCATAGCGATAGAACTTGGAACTACATTATCGTGCCAAGTTTCAAAGAGCTAGCACAAACCGTGTTTGATTTAGAGTTCCTACTACATGTATCCATATAGGAGAAAACAGAGTGAAACCTAAACATGAAAACGGTTACTGCAATGGAACGGTTTAACCTAGAAGAACGAAATTTGGTGAGCCAAGTGGGATTGGTGTACTGATTATTAAATAGAAGTATCATCAAGATTGGGTGAAAAAATGTTTGCTGAGATTTCAGGAAACTCGTAGTGTTTTGGAAGCTTGGCAACCCCTTTCAATGAAAGGGATTCTCGTCAGTCTCTGCTTGGGGCTACTTCAATAGCACACAAACCATAGCGATAGAACTTGGACCTACATTATTGTGGCAAGTTTCAAAGAGCTAGCACAAACCGTGTTTGATTTAGATTTCCAACTACATGTATCCATATAGGAGAAAACAGAGTGAAACCTAAACATGAAAACAGTTACTGCAAAGGAACGGTTTAACGTAGAAGAACGAAATTTGGTGAGCCAAGTGGGATTGGTGTACTGATCATTAAATGGAAGTATCATCAAGATTGGGTGAAAAAATGTTTGCTGAGATTTCAGGAAACTCGTAGTTTTTTGGAAGCTTGGCAACCCCTTTCAATGAAAGGGATTCTCGTCAGTCTCTGCTTGGGGCTACTTCAATAGCACACAAACCCTAGCAATAGATCATGAAACTACATTATTGTGCCAAGTTTCAAAGAGCTAGCACAAACCGTGTTTGATTTAGAGTTCCAACTACATGTATCCACATAGGAGAAAACAGAGTGAAACCTAAACATGAAAACGGTTACTGCAAAGGAACAGTTTAACCTAGAAGAACGAAATATGGTGAGCCAAGTGGGATTGGTGTACTGATCATTAAATAGAAGTATCATCAAGATTGGGTGAAAAAATGTTTGCTGAGATTTCAGGAAACTCGTAGTTTTTTGGAAGCTTGGCAACCCCTTTCAATGAAAGGGATTCTTGTCAGTCTCTGCTTGGGGCTACTTCAATAGCACACAAACCATAGCGATAGAACTTGGAACTACATTATTGTGCCAAGTTTCAAAGAGCTAGCACAAACCGTGTTTGATTTAGAGTTCCAACTACACGTATCTATATAGGAGAAAACAGAGTGAAACCTAAACATGAAAACGGTTACTGCAAAGGAACAGTTTAACCTAGAAGAACGAAATTTGGTGAGCCAAGTGGGATTGGTGTACTGATCATTAAATGGAAGTATCATCAAGACTGGGTGAAAAAATGTTTGCTGAGATTTCAGGATACTCGCATTTTTTGGAAGCCTGGCAACCCCTTTCTATGAAAGGGATTCTCGTCAGTCTCTGCTTGGGGCTACTTCAATAGCACACAAGCCATAGCGATAGAACTTGGAACTACATTATTGTGCCAAGTTTCAAAGAGCTAGCACAAACCGTGTTTGATTTAGAGTTCCTACTACATGTATCCATATAGGAGAAAACAGAGTGAAACCTAAACATGAAAACGGTTACTGCAAAGGAACGGTTTAACCTAGAAGAACGAAATTTGGTGAGCCAAGTGGGATTGGTGTACTGATTATTAAATAGAAGTATCATCAAGATTGGGTGAAAAAATGTTTGCTGAGATTTCAGGAAACTCGTAGTGTTTTGGAAGCTTGGCAACCCCTTTCAATGAAAGGGATTCTCGTCAGTCTCTGCTTAGGGCTACTTCAATAGCACACAAACCATAGCGATAGAACTTGGACCTACATTATTGTGGCAAGTTTCAAAGAGCTAGCACAAACCGTGTTTGATTTAGATTTCCAACTACATGTATCCATATAGGAGAAAACAGAGTGAAACCTAAACATGAAAACAGTTACTGCAAAGGAACGGTTTAACCTAGAAGAACGAAATTTGGTGAGCCAAGTGGGATTGGTGTACTGATCATTAAATGGAAGTATCATCAAGACTGGGTGAAAAAATGTTTGCTGAGATTTCAGGATACTCGCAGTTTTTTGGAAGCCTGGCAACCCCTTTCAATGAAAGGGATTCTCGTCAGTCTCTGCTTGGGGCTACTTCAATAGCACACAAACCATAGCGATAGAACTTGGACCTACATTATTGTGGCAAGTTTCAAAGAGCTAGCACAAACCGTGTTTGATTTAGATTTCCAACTACATGTATCCATATAGGAGAAAACAGAGTGAAACCTAAACATGAAAACAGTTACTGCAAAGGAACGGTTTAACGTAGAAGAACGAAATTTGGTGAGCCAAGTGGGATTGGTGTACTGATCATTAAATGGAAGTATCATCAAGATTGGGTGAAAAAATGTTTGCTGAGATTTCAGGAAACTCGTAGTTTTTTGGAAGCTTGGCAACCCCTTTCAATGAAAGGGATTCTCGTCAGTCTCTGCTTGGGGCTACTTCAATAGCACACAAACCCTAGCAATAGATCACGAAACTACATTATTGTGCCAAGTTTCAAAGAGCTAGCACAAACCGTGTTTGATTTAGAGTTCCAACTACATGTATCCACATAGGAGAAAACAGAGTGAAACCTAAACATGAAAACGGTTACTGCAAAGGAACTGTTTAACCTAGAAGAACGAAATATGGTGAGCCAAGTGGGATTGGTGTAACTGATCATTAAATAGAAGTATCATCAAGATTGGTGAAAAAATGTTTGCTGAGATTTCAGGAAACTCGTAGTTTTTTGGAAGCTTGGCAACCCCCTTTCAATGAAAGGATTCTCGTCAGTCTCTGCTTGGGCCTACTTCAATAGCACACAAACCATAGCGATAGAACTTGGAACTACATTATTGTGCCAAGTTTCGAAGAGCTAGCACAAACCGTGTTTGATTTAGAGTTCCAACTACATGTATCCATATAGGAGAAAACAGAGTGAAACCTAAACATGAAAACGGTTACTGCAAAGGAACGGTTTAACCTAGAAGAACGAAATTTGGTGAGCCAAGTGGGATTGGTGTACTGATTATTAAAATAGAAGTATCATCAAGATTGGGTGAAAAAATGTTTGCTGAGATTTCAGGAAACTCGTAGTGTTTTGGAAGCTTGGCAACCCTTTCAATGAAAGGGATTCTCGTCAGTCTCTGCTTAGGGCTACTTCAATAGCACACAAACCATAGCGATTAGAAACTTGGACCTACATTATTGTGGCAAGTTTCAAAGAGCTAGCACAAACCGTGTTTGATTTAGATTTCCAACTACATGTATCCATATAGGAGAAAACAGAGTGAAACCTAAACATGAAAACAGTTACTGCAAAGGAACGGTTTAACCTAGAAGAACGAAATTTGGTGAGCCAAGTGGGATTGGTGTACTGATCATTAAATGGAAGTATCATCAAGATTGGGTGAAAAAAATGTTTGCTGAGATTTCTGGAAACTCGTAGTTTTTTGGAAGCCTGGCAACCCCTTTCAATGAAAGGGATTCTCGTCAGTCTCTGCTTGGGGCTACTTCAATAGCACACAAACCCTAGCGATAGATCATGAAACTACATTATTGTGCAAGTTTCAAAGACCTAGCACAAACCGTGTTTGATTTAGAGTTCCAACTACATGTATCCACATAGGAGAAAACAGAGTGAAACCCTAAACATGAAAACGGTTACTGCAAAGGAACGGTTTAACCTAGAAGAACGAAATATGGTGAGCCAAGTGGGATTGGTGTACTGATCATTAAATAGAAGTATCATCAAGATTGGGTGAAAAATGTTTGCTGAGATTTCAGGGAAACTCGTAGTTTTTTGGAAGCTTGGCAACCCCTTTCAATGAAAAGGGATTCTCGTCAGTCTCTGCTTGGGGCTACTTCAATAGCACACAAACCATAGCGATAGAACTTGGAACTACATTATTGTGCCAAGTTTCAAAGAGCTAGCACAAACCGTGTTTGATTTAGAGTTCCAACTACATGTATCCATATAATAGAAAACAGAGTGAAATCTAAACATGAAAACGGTTACTGCAAAGGAACAGTTTAACCTAGAAGAACGAAATTTGGTGAGCCAAGTGGGATTGGTGTACTGATCATTAAATGGAAGTATCATCAAGATTGGGTGAAAAAATGTTTGCTGAGATTTCAGGAAACTCGTAGTTTTTTGGAAGCTTGGCAACCCCTTTCAATGAAAGGGATTCTCGTCAGTCTCTGCTTGGGGCTACTTCAATAGCACACAAACAATAGCGATAGAACTTGGAACTACATTATTGTGGCCAAGTTTCAAAGAGCTAGCACAAACCGTGTTTGATTTAGAATTCCAACTACACGTATCCATATAGGAGAAAACAGAGTGAAACCTAAAACATGAAAACGGTTACTGCAAAGGAACGGTTTAACCTAGAAGAACGAAATTTTGGTGAGCCAAGTGGGATTCGTGTACTGATCACTACCTGCAAGTATCATCAAGATTGGGTGAAAAAATGTTTGCTGAGATTTCAGGAAACTCGTAGTTTTTTGGAAGCTTGATAACCCCTTTCAATGAAAGGGATTCTCGTCAGTCTCTGCTTGGGGCTACTTCAAAAGCCCACAAATCATAGCGACAGTACTTGGAACTACATTATTGTGCCAAGTTTCAAAGAGCTAGCACAAACCGTGTTTGATTTAGAGTTCCAACTACATGTATCCATATAGGAGAAAACAGAGTGAAACCTAAACATGAAAAAGGGTTACTGCAAAGGAACGGTTTAACGTAGAAGAACGAAATTTAGTGAGCCAAGTGGGATTCATGTACTGATGACTACCTGCAAGTATCATCAAGATTGGGTGAAAAAATGTTTGCTGAGATTTCAGGAAACTCGCAGTTTTTTGTAAGCTTGGCAACCCCTTTCAATGAAAGGGATTCTCCTCATTCTCTGCTTGGGGATACTTCAATAGGCACACAAACCATAGCGATAGAACTTGGAACTACATTATTGTGCCAAGTTTCAAAGAGCTAGCACAAACCGTGTTTGATTTAGAGTTCCAACTACACGTATCTATATAGGAGAAAACAGAGTGAAACCTAAACATGAAAACGGTTACTGCAAAGGAACGATTTAACCTAGAAGAACGAAATTTGGTGAGCCAAGTGGGATTGGTGTACTGATCATTAAATGGAAGTATCATCAAGATTGGGTGAAAAAATGTTTGCTGAGATTTCAGGAAACTCGTAGTGTTTTGAAGCTTGGCAACCCCTTTCAATGAAAGGGATTCTCGTCAGTCTCTGCTTGGGGCTACTTCAATAGCACACAAACCATAGCGATAGAACTTGACCTACATTATTGTGGGCAAGTTTCAAAGAGCTAGCACAAACCGTGTTTGATTTAGATTTCCAACTACATGTATCCATATAGGAGAAAACAGAGTGAAACCTAAACATGAAAACAGTTACTGCAAAGGAACGGTTTAACCTAGAAGAATGAAATTTGGTGAGCCAAGTGGGATTGGTGTACTGATCATTAAATGGAAGTATCATCAAGATTGGGTGAAAAAATGTTTGCTGAGATTTCTGGAAACTCGTAGTTTTTTGAAGCTTGGCAACCCCTTTCAATGAAAGGGATTCTCGTCAGTCTCTGCTTGGGGCTACTTCAATAGCACACAAACCCTAGCGATAGATCATGAAACTACATTATTGTGCCAAGTTTCAAAGAGCTAGCACAAACCGTGTTTGATTAGAGTTCCAACTACATGTATCCACATAGGAGAAAACAGAGTGCAAACCTAAACATGAAAACGGTTACTGCAAAGGAACGGTTTAACCTAGAAGTACGAAATTTGGTGAGCCAAGTGGGATTGGTGTACTGATCATTAAATGGAAGTATCATCAAGATTGGGTGAAAAAATGTTTGCTGAGATTTCAGGAAACTCGTAGTTTTTTGGAAGCTTGGCAACCCCTTTCAATGAAAGGGATTCTCGTCAGTCTCTGCTTGGGGCTACTTCAAAAGCACACAAATCATAGCGACAGTACTTGGAACTACATTATTGTGCCAGTTTCAAAGAGCTAGCACAAACCGTGTTTGATTTAGAGTTCCAACTACATGTATCCATATAGGAGAAAACAGAGTGAAACCTAAACATGAAAAGGGTTACTGCAAAGGAACGGTTTAACGTAGAAGAACGAAATTTCGTGAGCCAAGTGGATTCATGTACTGATCACTACCTGCAAGTATCATCAAGATTGGGTGAAAAAATGTTTGCTGAGATTTCAGGAAACTCGCAGTTTTTTGTAAGCTTGGCAACCCCTTTCAATGAAAGGGATTCTCCTCATTCTCTGCTTGGGGATACTTCAATAGCACACAAACCATAGCGATAGAACTTGGAACTACATTATTGTGCCAAGTTTCAAAGAGCTAGCACAAACCGTGTTTGATTTAGAGTTCCAACTACACGTATCTATATAGGAGAAAACAGAGTGAAACCTAAACATGAAAACGGTTACTGCAAAGGAACGATTTAACCTAGAAGAACGGAATTTGGTGAGCCAAGTGGATTGGTGTACTGATCATTAAATGGAAGTATCATCAAGATTGGGTGAAAAAATGTTTGCTGAGATTTCAGGAAACTAGTAGTTTTTGGAAGCTTGGCAACCCCTTTCAATGAAGGGATTCTCGTCATTCTCTGCTTGGGGCTACTTCAATACCAACACAAACCGTAGCGATAGAACTTGGAACTACATTATTGTGCCAAGTTTCAAAGAGCTAGCACAAACCGTGTTTGATTTAGAGTTCCAACTACATGTATCCATATAGGAGAAAACAGAGTGAAATCTAAACATGAAAATGTTACTGCAAAGGAACGGTTTAACCTAGAAGAATGAAATTTGGTGAGCCAAGGTGGATTGGTGTACTGATTATTAAATGGAAGTATCATCAAGATTGGGTGAAAAAATGTTAGCTGAGATTTCAGGAAACTCATAGTTTTTTGGAAGCTTGGCAACCCCTTTCAATGAAAGGGATTCTCGTCAGTCTCTGCTTGGGGCTACTTCAATAGCACACAAACCATAGCGAATAGAACTTGGAACTACATTATTGTGCCAAGTTCAAAGAGCTAGCACAAACCGTGTTTGATTTAGAGTTCCAACTACATGTATCCATATAGAAGAAAACAGAGTGAAACCTAAACATGAAAACAGTTACTGCAAAGGAACGGTTTAACCTAGAAGAAAGAAATTTGGTGAGCCAAGTGGGATTGGTGTACTGATCATTAAATGGAAGTATCATCAAGATTGGGTGAAAAAATGTTTGCTGAGATTTCAGGAAACTCGTATTTTTTGGAAGCTTGGCATCGCCTTTCAATGAAAGGGATTCTCATCAGTCTCTGCTTGGGGCTACTTCAATAGCACACAAATCTTAGCGATAGAACTTGGAACTATATTATTGTGCCAAGTTACAAAGAGCTAGCACAAACCGTGTTTGATTTAGAGTTCCAACTACATGTATCCATATAGGAGAAAACAGAGTGAAACCTAATATGAAAACGATTACTGCAAAGGAACGGTTTAACCCTAGAAGAACGAAATTTGGTGAGCCAAGTGGGATTGGTGTACTGATCATTAAATGGAAGTATCATCAAGACTGGGTGAAAAAATGTTTGCTGAGTTTTCAGGAAACTCGCAGTTTTTTGGAAGCCTGGCAACCCCATTCTATGAAAGGGATTCTCGTCAGTCTCTGCTTGGGGCTACTTTCAATAGCACACAAACCTTAGCGATAGAACTTGGAACTACATTATTGTGCCAAGTTTCAAAGAGCTAGCACAAACCGTGTTTGATTTAGAGTTCCAACTACATGTATCCATATAGGAGAAAACAGAGTGAAACCTAAACATGAAAACGGTTACTGCAAAGGAACGGTTTAACCTAGAAGAACGAAATTTGGTGAGCCAAGTGGGATTGGTGTACTGATCATTAAATAGAAGTATCATCAAGATTGGGTGAAAAAATGTTTGGTGAGATTTCAGGAAACTCGTAGTTTTTTGGAAGCTTGGCAACCCTTTTCAATGAAAGGGATCTCGTCAGTCTCTGCTTGGGGCTACTTCAATAGCACACAAACCATAGCGATAGAACTTGGAACTACATTATTGTGCCAAGTTTCAAAGAGCTAGAACAAACCGTGTTTGATTTAGAATTCCAACTACATGTATCCATATAGGAGAAAACAGAGTGAAACCTAAACATGAAAACGGTTACTGCAAAGGAACCGTTTAACCTAGAACAACGAAATTTGTGGCCAAGTGGGATTCGTGTACTGATCACTACCTGCAAGTATCATCAAGATTGGGTGAAAAAATGTTTGCTGAGATTTCAGGAAACTCGTAGTTTTTTGGAAGCTTGATAACCCCTTTCAATGAAAGGGATTCTCGTCAGTCTCTGCTTGGGGCTACTTCAAAAGCACACAAATCATAGCGACAGTACTTGGAACTACATTATTGTGCCAAGTTTCAAAGAGCTAGCACAATCCGTGTTTGATTTAGAGTTCCAACTACATGTATCCATATAGGAGAAAACAGAGTGAACCTAAACATGAAAAGGGATACTGCAAAGGAACGGTTTAACGTAGAAGAACGAAATTTAGTGAGCCAAGTGGGATTCATGTACTGATCACTACCTGCAAGTATCATCAAGATGGGTGAAAAAGTGTTTGCTGAGATTTCAGGAAACTCGCAGTTTTTTGTAAGCTTGGCAACCCCTTTCAATGAAAGGGATTCTCGTCATTCTCTGCTTGGGGGCTACTTCAATAGCACACAAACCATAGCGATAGAACTTGGAACTACATTATTGTGCCAAGTTTCAAAGAGCTAGCACAAACCGTGTTTGATTTAGAGTTCCAACTACACGTATCTATATAGGAGAAAACAGAGTGAAACCTAAACATGAAAACGGTTACTGAAAAGGAACGATTTAACTAGAAGAACGAAATTTGGTGAGCCAAGTGGGATTGGTGTACTGATCATTAAATGGAAGTATCATCAAGATTGGGTGAAAAAAGGGTTGCTGAAATTTCAGGAACCTCGTAGTTTTTTGGAAGCTTGGCAACCCCTTTCAATGAAAGGGATTCTCGTCAGTCTCTGCTTGGGGCTACTTCAATAGCACACAAACCCTAGTGATAGAACTTGGAACTACATTATTGTGCCAAGTTTCAAAGAGCTAGCACAATCCGTGTTTGATTTAGAGTTCCAACTACATGTATCCATATAGGAGAATACAGAGTGAAACCTAATCATGAAAATGGTTACTGCAAAGGAACAGTTTAACCTTGAAGAATGAAATTTGGTGAGCCAAGGTGGATTGGTGTACTGATCATTAAATGGAAGTATCATCAAGACTGGGTGAAAAAATGTTTGCTGAGATTTCAGGAAACTCGCAGTTTTTTGGAAGCCTGGCAACCCCATTCTATGAAAGGGATTCTCGTCAGTCTCTGCTTGGGGCTACTTCAATAGCACACAAACCTTAGCGATAGAACTTGGAACTTCATTATTGTGCCAAGTTTCAAAGAGCTAGCACAAACCGTGTTTGATTTAGAGTTCCAAGTACATGTATCCATATAGGAGAAAACAGAGTGAAACCTAAACATGAAAACGGTTACTGCAAAGGAACGGTTTAACCTAGAAGAACGAAATTTGGTGAGCCAAGTGGGATTCATGTACTGATCACTACCTGCAAGTATCATCAAGATTGGGTGAAAAAATGTTTGCTGAGATTTCAGGAAACTCGTAGTTTTTTGGAAGCTCTTCAACCCCTTTCAATGAAAGGGATTCTCGTCAGTCTCTGCTTGGGGCTACTTCAATAGCACACAAACCATAGCGATAGAACTTGGAACTACATTATTGTGCCAAGTTTCAAAGAGCTAGCACAAACCGTGTTTGATTTAGATTTCCAACTACATGTATCCATATAGGAGAAAACAGAGTGAAACCTAAACATGAAAACAGTTACTGCAAAGGAACGCTTTAACCTAGAAGAACGAAATTTGGTGAGCCAAGTGGGATTGGTGTACTGATCATTAAATGGAAGTATCATCAAGATTGGGTGAAAAAATGTTTGCTGAGATTTCAGGAAACTCGTAGTTTTTTGGAAGCTTGGCAACCCCTTTCAATGAAAGGGATTCTCGTCAGTCTCTGCTTGGGGCTACTTCAATAGCACACAAACCATAGCGATAGAACTTGTAACTACATTATTGTGCCAAGTTTCAAAGAGCTAGCACAAACCGTGTTTGATTTAGAATTCCAACTACATGTATCCATATAGGAGAAAACAGAGTGAAACCTAAACATGAAAACGGTTACTGCAAAGGAACGGTTTAACCTAGAAGAACGAAATTTGGTGAGCCAAGTGGGATTCGTGTACTGATCACTACCTGCAAGTATCATCAAGATTGGGTGAAAAAATGTTTGCTGAGATTTCAGGAAACTCGTAGTTTTTTGGAAGCTTGATAACCCCTTTCAATGAAAGGGATTCTCGTCAGTCTCTGCTTGGGGCTACTTCAAAAGCACACAAATCATAGCGACAGTACTTGGAACTACATTATTGTGCCAAGTTTCAAAGAGCTAGCACAAACCGTGTTTGATTTAGAGTTCCAACTACATGTATCCATATAGGAGAAAACAGAGTGAAACCTAAACATGAAAAGGGTTACTGCAAAGGAACGGTTTAACGTAGAAGAACGAAATTTCGTGAGCCAAGTGGGATTCATGTACTCATCACTACCTGCAAGTATCATCAAGATTGGGTGAAAAAATGTTTGCTGAGATTTCAGGAAACTCGCAGTTTTGTGTAAGCTTGGCAACCCCTTTCAATGAAAGGGATTCTCCTCATTCTCTGCTTGGGGATACTTCAATAGCACACAAACCATAGCGATAGAACTTGGAACTACATTATTGTGCCAAGTTTCAAAGAGCTAGCACAAACCGTGTTTGATTTAGAGTTCCAACTACACGTATCTATATAGGAGAAAACAGAGTGAAACCTAAACATGAAAACGGTTACTGCAAAGGAACGATTTAACCTAGAAGAACGAAATTTGGTGAGCCAAGTGGGATTGGTGTACTGATCATTAAATGGAAGTATCATCAAGATTGGGTGAAAAAATGTTTGCTGAGATTTCAGGAAACTCGTAGTTTTTTGGAAGCTTGGCAACCCCTTTCAATGAAAGGGATTCTCGTCAGTCTCTGCTTGGGGCTACTTCAATAGCACACAAACCATAGCGATAGAACTTGGAACTACATTATTGTGCCAAGTTTCAAAGAGCTAGCACAAACCGTGTTTGATTTAGAGTTGCAACTACATGTATCCATATAGGAGAAAACAGAGTGAAACCTAAACATGAAAACGGTTACTGCAAAGGAACTGTTTAACCTAGAAGAATGAAATTTGGTGAGCCAAGTGGGATTGGTGTACTGATCATTAAATGGAAGTATCATCAAGATTGGGTGAAAAAATGTTTGCTGAGATTTCAGGAAACTCGTAGTTTTTTGGAAGCTTGGCATCCCCTTTCAATGAAAGGGATTCTCATCAGTCTCTGCTTGGGGCTACTTCAATAGCACACAAATCTTAGCGATAGAACTTGGAACTACATTATTGTGCCAAGTTACAAAGAGCTAGCACAAACCGTGTTTGATTTAGAGTTCCAACTACATGTATCCATATAGGAGAAAACAGAGTGAAACCTAAATATGAAAACGATTACTGCAAAGGAACGGTTTAACCTAGAAGAACGAAATTTGGTGAGCCAAGTGGGATTGGTGTACTGATCATTAAATGGAAGTATCATCAAGACTGGGTGAAAAAATGTTTGCTGAGATTTCAGGAAACTCGCAGTTTTTTGGAAGCCTGGCAACCCCATTCTATGAAAGGGATTCTCGTCAGTCTCTGCTTGGGGCTACTTCAATAGCACACAAACCTTAGCGATAGAACTTGGAACTACATTATTGTGCCAAGTTTCAAAGAGCTAGCACAAACCGTGTTTGATTTAGAGTTCCAACTACATGTATCCATATAGGAGAAAACAGAGTGAAACCTAAACATGAAAACGGTTACTGCAAAGGAACGGTTTAACCTAGAAGAACGAAATTTGGTGAGCCAAGTGGGATTGGTGTACTGATCATTAAATAGAAGTATCATCAAGATTGGGTGAAAAAATGTTTGCTGAGATTTCAGGAAACTCGCAGTTTTTTGGAAGCTTGGCAACCCCTTTCAATGAAAGGGATTCTCGTCAGTCTCTGCTTGGGGCTACTTCAATAGCACACAAACCATAGCGATAGAACTTGGAACTACATTATTGTGCCAAGTTTTAAAGAGCTAGCACAAACCGTGTTTGATTTAGAGTTCCAACTACATGTATCCATATAGGAGAAAACAGAGTGAAATCTAAACATGAAAACGGTTACTGCAAAGGAACAGTTTAACCTAGAAGAACGAAATTTGGTGAGCCAAGTGGGATTGGTGTACTGATCATTAAATGGAAGTATCATCAAGATTGGGTGAAAAAATGTTTGGTGAGATTTCAGGAAACTCGTAGTTTTTTGGAAGCTTGGCAACCCCTTTCAATGAAAGGGATACTCGTCAGTCTCTGCTTGGGGCTACTTCAATAGCACACAAACCATAGCGATAGAACTTGGAACTACATTATTGTGCCAAGTTTCAAAGAGCTAGCACAAACCGTGTTTGATTTAGAATTCCAACTACATGTATCCATATAGGAGAAAACAGAGTGAAACCTAAACATGAAAACGGTTACTGCAAAGGAACGGTTTAACCTAGAACAACGAAATTTGGTGAGCCAAGTGGGATTCGTGTACTGATCACTACCTGCAAGTATCATCAAGATTGGGTGAAAAAATGTTTGCTGAGATTTCAGGAAACTCGTAGTTTTTTGGAAGCTTGATAACCC
This sequence comes from Urocitellus parryii, assembly GCF_045843805.1. Lineage (NCBI taxonomy): Eukaryota > Metazoa > Chordata > Mammalia > Rodentia > Sciuridae > Urocitellus > Urocitellus parryii. Next base: position 13,252 of record NW_027551896.1, on the reverse strand, counting down.
CTTTCAATGAAAGGGATTCTCGTCAGTCTCTGCTTGGGGCTACTTCAAAAGCACACAAATCATAGCGACAGTACTTGGAACTACATTATTGTGCCAAGTTTCAAAGAGCTAACACAATCCGTGTTTGATTTAGAGTTCCAACTACATGTATCCATATAGGAGAAAACAGAGTGAAACCTAAACATGAAAAGGGTTACTGCAAAGGAACGGTTTAACGTAGAAGAACGAAATTTAGTGAGCCAAGTGGGATTCATGTACTGATCACTACCTGCAAGTATCATCAAGATTGGGTGAAAAAGTTTTTGCTGAGATTTCAGGAAACTCGCAGTTTTTTGTAAGCTTGGCAACCCCTTTCAATGAAAGGGATTCTCGTCATTCTCTGCTTGGGGCTACTTCAATAGCACACAAACCATAGCGATAGAACTTGGAACTACATTATTGTGCCAAGTTTCAAAGAGCTAGCACAAACCGTGTTTGATTTAGAGTTCCAAATACATGTATCCATATAGGAGAAAACAGAGTGAAACCTAAACATGAAAACAGTTACTGCAAAGGAACGGTTTAACCTAGAACAACGAAATTTGGTGAGCCAAGTGGGATTGGTGTAATGATCATTAAATGGAAGTATCATCAAGATTGGGTGAAAAAATGTTTGCTGAGATTTCAGGAAACTCGTAGTTTTTTGGAAGCTTGGCATCCCCTTTCAATGAAAGGGATTCTCATCAGTCTCTGCTTGGGGCTACTTCAATAGCACACAAACCTTAGCGATAGAACTTGGAACTACATTATTTTGCCAAGTTACAAAGAGCTAGCACAAACCGTGTTTGATTTAGAGTTCCAAATACATGTATCCATATAGGAGAAAACAGAGTGAAACCTAAATATGAAAACGATTACTGCAAAGGAACGGTTTAACCTAGAAGAACGAAATTTGGTGAGCCAAGTGGGATTGGTGTACTGATCATTAAATGGAAGTATCATCAAGACTGGGTGAAAAAATGTTTGCTGAGATTTCAGGAAACTCGCAGTTTTTTGGAAGCCTGGCAACCCCATTCTATGAAAGGGATTCTCGTCAGTCTCTGCTTGGGGCTACTTCAATAGCACACAAACCTTAGCGATAGAACTTGGAACTACATTATTGTGCCACGTTTCAAAGAGCTAGCACAAACCGTGTTTGATTTAGAGTTCCAACTACATGTATCCATATAGGAGAAAACAGAGTGAAACCTAAACATGAAAACGGTTACTGCAAAGGAACGGTTTAACCTAGAAGAACGAAATTTGGTGAGCCAAGTGGGATTGGTGTACTGATCATTAAATAGAAGTATCATCAAGATTGGGTGAAAAAATGTTTGCTGAGATTTCAGGAAACTCGTAGTTTTTTGGAAGCTTGGCAACCCCTTTCAATGAAAGGGATTCTCGTCAGTCTCTGCTTCGGGCTACTTCAATAGCACACAAACCATAGCGATAGAACTTGGAACTACATTATTGTGCCAAGTTTCAAAGAGCTAGCACAAACCGTGTTTGATTTAGAGTTCCAACTACATGTATCCATATAGGAGAAAACACAGTGAAATCTAAACATGTAAACGGTTACTGCAAAGGAACAGTTTAACCTAGAAGAACGAAATTTGGTGAGCCAAGTGGGATTGGTGTACTGATCATTAAATGGAAGTATCATCAAGATTGGGTGAAAAAATGTTTGCTGAGATTTCAGGAAACTCGTAGTTTTTTGGAAGCTTGGCAACCCCTTTCAATGAAAGGGATTCTCATCAGTCTCTGCTTGGGGCTACTTCAATAGCACACAAACCATAGCGATAGAACTTGGAACTACATTATTGTGCCAAGTTTCAAAGAGCTAGCACAAACCGTGTTTGATTTAGAGTTCCAAGTACATGTATCCATATAGGAGAAAACAGAGTGAAACCTAAACATGAAAACGGTTACTGCAAAGGAACGGTTTAACCTAGAACAACGAAATTTGCTGAGCCATGTGGGATTCGTGTACTGATTACTACCTGCAAGTATCATCAAGATTGGGTGAAAAAATGTTTGCTGAGATTTCAGGAAACTCGTAGTTTTTTGGAAGCTTGATAACCCCTTTCAATGAAAGGGATTCTCGTCAGTCTCTGCTTGGGGCTACTTCAAAAGCACACAAATCATAGCGACAGTACTTGGAACTACATTATTGTGCCAAGTTTCAAAGAGCTAGCACAAACCGTGTTTGATTTAGAGTTCCAACTACATGTATCCGTATAGGAGAAAACAGAGTGAAACCTAAACATGAAAAGGGTTACTGCAAAGGAACGGTTTAACGTAGAAGAACGAAATTTAGTGAGCCAAGTGGGATTCATGTACTGATCAATACCTGCAAGTATCATCAAGATTGGGTGAAAAAATGTTTGCTGAGATTTCAGGAAACTCGTAGTTTTTTGGAAGCTTGGCAACCCCTTTCAATGAAAGGGATTCTCGTCAGTCTCTGCTTGGGGCTACTTCAATAGCACACAAACCTTAGCGATAGAACTTGGAACTACATTATTGTGCCAAGTTACAAAGAGCTAGCACAAACCGTGTTTGATTTAGAGTTCCAACTACATGTATCCATATAGGAGAAAACAGAGTGAAACCTAAACATGAAAATGGTTACTGCAAAGGAACGGTTTAACCTAGAAGAATGAAATTTGGTGAGCCAAGGTGGATTGGTGTACTGATCATTAAATGGAAGTATCATCAAGATTGGGTGAAAAAATGTTTGCTGAGATTTCAGGAAACTCGTAGTTTTTTGGAAGCTTGGCAACCCCTTTCAATGAAAGGGATTCTCGTCAGTCTCTGCTTGGGGCTACTTCAATAGCACACAAACCATAGCGATAGAACTTGGAACTACATTATTGTGCCAAGTTTCAAAGAGCTAGCACAAACCGTGTTTGATTTAGAGTTCCAACTACATGTATCCATATAGGAGAAAACAGAGTGAAACCTAAACATGAAAACAGTTACTGCAAAGGAATGGTTTAACCTAGAACAACGAAATTTGGTGAGCCAAGTGGGATTGGTGTACTGATCATTAAATGGAAGTATCATCAAGATTGGGTGAAAAAATGTTTGCTGAGATTTCAGGAAACTCGCAATTTTTTGGAAGCCTGGCAACCCCATTCTATGAAAGGGATTTTCGTCAGTCTCTGCTTGGGGCTACTTCAATAGCACACAAACCTTAGCGATAGAACTTGGAACTACATTATTGTGCCAAGTTTCAAAGAGCTAGCACAAACCGTGTTTGATTTAGAGTTCCAACTACATGTATCCATATAGGAGAAAACAGAGTGAAACCTAAACATGAAAACGGTTACTGCAAAGGAACGGTTTAACCTAGAAGAACGAAATTTGGTGAGCCAAGTGGGATTCGTGTACTGATCACTACCTGCAAGTATCATCAAGATTGGGTGAAAAAATGTTTGCTGAGATTTCAGGAAACTCGCAGTTTTTTGGAAGCCTCCAACCCCTTTCAATGAAAGTGATTCTCGTCAGTCTCTTCTTGGGGCTACTTCAATAGCACACAAACCCTAGGGATACAACTTGGAACTACATTATTGTGCCAAGTTTCAAAGAGCTAGCACAAACCGTGTTTGATTTAGAGTTCCAACTACATGTATCCATATAGGAGAAAACACAGTGAAATCTAAACATGCAAACGGTTACTGCAAAGGAACAGTTTAACCTAGAAGAACGAAATTTGGTGAGCCAAGTGGGATTGGTGTACTGATCATTAAATGGAAGTATCATCAAGATTGGGTGAAAAAATGTTTGCTGAGATTTCAGGAAACTCGTAGTTTTTTGGAAGCTTGGCAACCCCTTTCAATGAAAGGGATTCTCGTCAGTCTCTGCTTGGGGCTACTTCAATAGCACACAAACCATAGCGATAGAACTTGGAACTACATTATTGTGCCAAGTTTCAAAGAGCTAGCACAAACCGTGTTTGATTTAGAGTTCCAAGTACATGTATCCATATAGGAGAAAACAGAGTGAAACCTAAACATGAAAACGGTTACTGCAAAGGAACGGTTTAACCTAGAACAACGAAATTTGCTGAGCCATGTGGGATTCGTGTACTGATTACTACCTGCAAGTATCATCAAGATTGGGTGAAAAAATGTTTGCTGAGATTTCAGGAAACTCGTAGTTTTTTGGAAGCTTGATAACCCCTTTCAATGAAAGGGATTCTCGTCAGTCTCTGCTTGGGGCTACTTCAAAAGCACACAAATCATAGCGACAGTACTTGGAACTACATTATTGTGCCAAGTTTCAAAGAGCTAGCACAAACCGTGTTTGATTTAGAGTTCCAACTACATGTATCCGTATAGGAGAAAACAGAGTGAAACCTAAACATGAAAAGGGTTACTGCAAAGGAACGGTTTAACGTAGAAGAACGAAATTTAGTGAGCCAAGTGGGATTCATGTACTGATCAATACCTGCAAGTATCATCAAGATTGGGTGAAAAAATGTTTGCTGAGATTTCAGGAAACTCGTAGTTTTTTGGAAGCTTGGCAACCCCTTTCAATGAAAGGGATTCTCATCAGTCTCTGCTTGGGGCTACTTCAATAGCACACAAACCTTAGCGATAGAACTTGGAACTACATTATTGTGCCAAGTTACAAAGAGCTAGCACAAACCGTGTTTGATTTAGAGTTCCAACTACATGTATCCATATAGGAGAAAACAGAGTGAAACCTAAACATGAAAATGGTTACTGCAAAGGAACGGTTTAACCTAGAAGAATGAAATTTGGTGAGCCAAGGTGGATTGGTGTACTGATCATTAAATGGAAGTATCATCAAGATTGGGTGAAAAAATGTTTGCTGAGATTTCAGGAAACTCGTAGTTTTTTGGAAGCTTGGCAACCCCTTTCAATGAAAGGGATTCTCGTCAGTCTCTGCTTGGGGCTACTTCAATAGCACACAAACCATAGCGATAGAACTTGGAACTACATTATTGTGCCAAGTTTCAAAGAGCTAGCACAAACCGTGTTTGATTTAGAGTTCCAACTACATGTATCCATATAGGAGAAAACAGAGTGAAACCTAAACATGAAAACAGTTACTGCAAAGGAATGGTTTAACCTAGAACAACGAAATTTGGTGAGCCAAGTGGGATTGGTGTACTGATCATTAAATGGAAGTATCATCAAGATTGGGTGAAAAAATGTTTGCTGAGATTTCAGGAAACTCGCAATTTTTTGGAAGCCTGGCAACCCCATTCTATGAAAGGGATTCTCGTCAGTCTCTGCTTGGGGCTACTTCAATAGCACACAAACCTTAGCGATAGAACTTGGAACTACATTATTGTGCCAAGTTTCAAAGAGCTAGCACAAACCGTGTTTGATTTAGAGTTCCAACTACATGTATCCGTATAGGAGAAAACAGAGTGAAACCTAAACATGAAAACGGTTACTGCAAAGGAACGGTTTAACCTAGAAGAACGAAATTTGGTGAGCCAAGTGGGATTCGTGTACTGATCACTACCTGCAAGTATCATCAAGATTGGGTGAAAAAATGTTTGCTGAGATTTCAGGAAACTCGCAGTTTTTTGGAAGCCTCCAACCCCTTTCAATGAAAGTGATTCTCGTCAGTCTCTTCTTGGGGCTACTTCAATAGCACACAAACCCTAGGGATACAACTTGGAACTACATTATTATGCCAAGTTTCAAAGAGCTAGCACAAACCGTGTTTGATTTAGAGTTTCAACTACATGTATCTATATAGGAGAAAACAGAGTGAAACCTAAACATGAAAACGGTTACTGCAAAGGAACGATTTAACCTAGAAGAACGAAATTTGGTGAGCCAAGTGGGATTGGTGTACTGATCATTAAATGGAAGTATCATCAAGATTGGGTGAAAAAATGTTTGCTGAGATTTCAGGAAACTCGTAGTTTTTTGGAAGCTTGGCAACCCCTTTCAATGAAAGGGGTTCTCGTCAGTCTCTGCTTGGGGCTACTTCAATAGCACACAAACCGTAGCGATAGAACTTGGAACTACATTATTGTGCCAAGTTTCAAAGAGCTAGCACAAACCGTGTTTGATTTAGAGTTCCAACTACATGTATCCATATAGGAGAAAACAGAGTGAAACCTAAACATGAAAATGGTTACTGCAAAGGAACGGTTTAACCTAGAAGAATGAAATTTGGTGAGCCAAGGTGGATTGGTGTACTGATCATTAAATGGAAGTATCATCAAGATTGGGTGAAAAAATGTTAGCTGAGATTTCAGGAAACTCGTAGTTTTTTGGAAGCTTGGCAACCCCTTTCTATGAAAGGGATTCTCGTCAGTCTCTGCTTCGGGCTACTTCAATAGCACACAAACCATAGCGATAGAACTTGGAACTACATTATTGTGCCAAGTTTCAAAGAGCTAGCACAAACCGTGTTTGATTTAGAGTTCCAACTACATGTATCCATATAGGAGAAAACAGAGTGAAACCTAAACATGAAAATGGTTACTGCAAAGGAACGGTTTAACCTAGAAGAACGAAATTTGGTGAGCCAAGGTGGATTGGTGTACTGATCATTAAATGGAAGTATCATCAAGATTGGGTGAAAAAATGTTAGCTGAGATTTCAGTAAACTCATAGTTTTTTGGAAGCTTGGCAACCCCTCTCAATGAAAGGGATTCTCGTCAGTCTCTGCTTGGGGCTACTTCAATAGCACACAAACCATAGCGATAGAACTTGGAACTACATTATTGTGCCAAGTTTCAAAGAGCTAGCACAAACCGTGTTTGATTTAGAGTTCCAACTACATGTATCCATATAGGAGAAAACAGACTGAAACCTAAACATGAAAACGGTTACTGCAAAGGAACGGTTTAACCTAGAAGAACGAAATTTGGTGAGCCAAGTGGGAATCGTGTACTGATCACTACCTTCAAGTATCATCAAGATTGGGTGAAAAAATGTTTGCTGAGATTTCAGGAAACTCGCAGTTTTTTGGAAGCTTGGCAACCCCTTTCAATGAAAGGGATTCTCGTCAGTCTCTGCTTGGGGCTACTTCAATAGCACACAAACCATAGCGATAGAACTTGGAACTATATTATTGTGCCAGGTTTCAAAGAGCTAGCACAAACCGTGTTTGATTTAGAGTTCCAACTACATGTATCCGTATAGGAGAAAACAGAGTGAAACCTAAACATGAAAAGGGTTACTGCAAAGGAACGGTTTAACGTAGAAGAACGAAATTTAGTGAGCCAAGTGGGATTCATGTACTGATCAATACCTGCAAGTATCATCAAGATTGGGTGAAAAAATGTTTGCTGAGATTTCAGGAAACTCGTAGTTTTTTGGAAGCTTGGCAACCCCTTTCAATGAAAGGGATTCTCATCAGTCTCTGCTTGGGGCTACTTCAATAGCACACAAACCTTAGCGATAGAACTTGGAACTACATTATTGTGCCAAGTTACAAAGAGCTAGCACAAACCGTGTTTGATTTAGAGTTCCAACTACATGTATCCATATAGGAGAAAACAGAGTGAAACCTAAACATGAAAATGGTTACTGCAAAGGAACGGTTTAACCTAGAAGAATGAAATTTGGTGAGCCAAGGTGGATTGGTGTACTGATCATTAAATGGAAGTATCATCAAGATTGGGTGAAAAAATGTTTGCTGAGATTTCAGGAAACTCGTAGTTTTTTGGAAGCTTGGCAACCCCTTTCAATGAAAGGGATTCTCGTCAGTCTCTGCTTGGGGCTACTTCAATAGCACACAAACCATAGCGATAGAACTTGGAACTACATTATTGTGCCAAGTTTCAAAGAGCTAGCACAAACCGTGTTTGATTTAGAGTTCCAACTACATGTATCCATATAGGAGAAAACAGAGTGAAACCTAAACATGAAAACAGTTACTGCAAAGGAATGGTTTAACCTAGAACAACGAAATTTGGTGAGCCAAGTGGGATTGGTGTACTGATCATTAAATGGAAGTATCATCAAGATTGGGTGAAAAAATGTTTGCTGAGATTTCAGGAAACTCGCAATTTTTTGGAAGCCTGGCAACCCCATTCTATGAAAGGGATTCTCGTCAGTCTCTGCTTGGGGCTACTTCAATAGCACACAAACCTTAGCGATAGAACTTGGAACTACATTATTGTGCCAAGTTTCAAAGAGCTAGCACAAACCGTGTTTGATTTAGAGTTCCAACTACATGTATCCGTATAGGAGAAAACAGAGTGAAACCTAAACATGAAAACGGTTACTGCAAAGGAACGGTTTAACCTAGAAGAACGAAATTTGGTGAGCCAAGTGGGATTCGTGTACTGATCACTACCTGCAAGTATCATCAAGATTGGGTGAAAAAATGTTTGCTGAGATTTCAGGAAACTCGCAGTTTTTTGGAAGCCTCCAACCCCTTTCAATGAAAGTGATTCTCGTCAGTCTCTTCTTGGGGCTACTTCAATAGCACACAAACCCTAGGGATACAACTTGGAACTACATTATTATGCCAAGTTTCAAAGAGCTAGCACAAACCGTGTTTGATTTAGAGTTTCAACTACATGTATCTATATAGGAGAAAACAGAGTGAAACCTAAACATGAAAACGGTTACTGCAAAGGAACGATTTAACCTAGAAGAACGAAATTTGGTGAGCCAAGTGGGATTGGTGTACTGATCATTAAATGGAAGTATCATCAAGATTGGGTGAAAAAATGTTTGCTGAGATTTCAGGAAACTCGTAGTTTTTTGGAAGCTTGGCAACCCCTTTCAATGAAAGGGGTTCTCGTCAGTCTCTGCTTGGGGCTACTTCAATAGCACACAAACCGTAGCGATAGAACTTGGAACTACATTATTGTGCCAAGTTTCAAAGAGCTAGCACAAACCGTGTTTGATTTAGAGTTCCAACTACATGTATCCATATAGGAGAAAACAGAGTGAAACCTAAACATGAAAATGGTTACTGCAAAGGAACGGTTTAACCTAGAAGAATGAAATTTGGTGAGCCAAGGTGGATTGGTGTACTGATCATTAAATGGAAGTATCATCAAGATTGGGTGAAAAAATGTTAGCTGAGATTTCAGGAAACTCGTAGTTTTTTGGAAGCTTGGCAACCCCTTTCTATGAAAGGGATTCTCGTCAGTCTCTGCTTCGGGCTACTTCAATAGCACACAAACCATAGCGATAGAACTTGGAACTACATTATTGTGCCAAGTTTCAAAGAGCTAGCACAAACCGTGTTTGATTTAGAGTTCCAACTACATGTATCCATATAGGAGAAAACAGAGTGAAACCTAAACATGAAAATGGTTACTGCAAAGGAACGGTTTAACCTAGAAGAACGAAATTTGGTGAGCCAAGGTGGATTGGTGTACTGATCATTAAATGGAAGTATCATCAAGATTGGGTGAAAAAATGTTAGCTGAGATTTCAGTAAACTCATAGTTTTTTGGAAGCTTGGCAACCCCTCTCAATGAAAGGGATTCTCGTCAGTCTCTGCTTGGGGCTACTTCAATAGCACACAAACCATAGCGATAGAACTTGGAACTACATTATTGTGCCAAGTTTCAAAGAGCTAGCACAAACCGTGTTTGATTTAGAGTTCCAACTACATGTATCCATATAGGAGAAAACAGACTGAAACCTAAACATGAAAACGGTTACTGCAAAGGAACGGTTTAACCTAGAAGAACGAAATTTGGTGAGCCAAGTGGGAATCGTGTACTGATCACTACCTTCAAGTATCATCAAGATTGGGTGAAAAAATGTTTGCTGAGATTTCAGGAAACTCGCAGTTTTTTGGAAGCTTGGCAACCCCTTTCAATGAAAGGGATTCTCGTCAGTCTCTGCTTGGGGCTACTTCAATAGCACACAAACCATAGCGATAGAACTTGGAACTATATTATTGTGCCAGGTTTCAAAGAGCTAGCACAAACCGTGTTTGATTTAGAGTTCCAACTACATGTATCCATATAGGAGAAAACAGAGTGAAACCTAATCATGAAAAAGGTTACTGCAAAGGAACGGTTTAACCTAGAAGAACGAAATTTGGTGCGCCAAGTGGGATTCGTGTACTGATCACTACCTGCAAGTATCATCAAGATTGGGTGAAAAAATGTTTGCTGAGATTTCAGGAAACTCGCAGGTTTTTCGAAGCTTGGCAACCACTTTCAATGAAAGGGATTCTCGTCAGTCTCTGCTTGGGGCTACTTCAAAAGCACACAAATCATAGCGACAGTACTTGGAACTACATTATTGTGCCAAGTTTCAAAGAGCTAGCACAAACCGTGTTTGATTTAGAGTTCCAACTACATGTATCCGTATAGGAGAAAACAGAGTGAAACCTAAACATGAAAAGGGTTACTGCAAAGGAACGGTTTAACGTAGAAGAACGAAATTTAGTGAGCCAAGTGGGATTCATGTACTGATCAATACCTGCAAGTATCATCAAGATTGGGTGAAAAAATGTTTGCTGAGATTTCAGGAAACTCGTAGTTTTTTGGAAGCTTGGCAACCCCTTTCAATGAAAGGGATTCTCATCAGTCTCTGCTTGGGGCTACTTCAATAGCACACAAACCTTAGCGATAGAACTTGGAACTACATTATTGTGCCAAGTTACAAAGAGCTAGCACAAACCGTGTTTGATTTAGAGTTCCAACTACATGTATCCATATAGGAGAAAACAGAGTGAAACCTAAACATGAAAATGGTTACTGCAAAGGAACGGTTTAACCTAGAAGAATGAAATTTGGTGAGCCAAGGTGGATTGGTGTACTGATCATTAAATGGAAGTATCATCAAGATTGGGTGAAAAAATGTTTGCTGAGATTTCAGGAAACTCGTAGTTTTTTGGAAGCTTGGCAACCCCTTTCAATGAAAGGGATTCTCGTCAGTCTCTGCTTGGGGCTACTTCAATAGCACACAAACCATAGCGATAGAACTTGGAACTACATTATTGTGCCAAGTTTCAAAGAGCTAGCACAAACCGTGTTTGATTTAGAGTTCCAACTACATGTATCCATATAGGAGAAAACAGAGTGAAACCTAAACATGAAAACAGTTACTGCAAAGGAATGGTTTAACCTAGAACAACGAAATTTGGTGAGCCAAGTGGGATTGGTGTACTGATCATTAAATGGAAGTATCATCAAGATTGGGTGAAAAAATGTTTGCTGAGATTTCAGGAAACTCGCAATTTTTTGGAAGCCTGGCAACCCCATTCTATGAAAGGGATTCTCGTCACTCTCTGCTTGGGGCTACTTCAATAGCACACAAACCTTAGCGATAGAACTTGGAACTACATTATTGTGCCAAGTTTCAAAGAGCTAGCACAAACCGTGTTTGATTTAGAGTTCCAACTACATGTATCCGTATAGGAGAAAACAGAGTGAAACCTAAACATGAAAACGGTTACTGCAAAGGAACGGTTTAACCTAGAAGAACGAAATTTGGTGAGCCAAGTGGGATTCGTGTACTGATCACTACCTGCAAGTATCATCAAGATTGGGTGAAAAAATGTTTGCTGAGATTTCAGGAAACTCGCAGTTTTTTGGAAGCCTCCAACCCCTTTCAATGAAAGTGATTCTCGTCAGTCTCTTCTTGGGGCTACTTCAATAGCACACAAACCCTAGGGATACAACTTGGAACTACATTATTATGCCAAGTTTCAAAGAGCTAGCACAAACCGTGTTTGATTTAGAGTTTCAACTACATGTATCTATATAGGAGAAAACAGAGTGAAACCTAAACATGAAAACGGTTACTGCAAAGGAACGATTTAACCTAGAAGAACGAAATTTGGTGAGCCAAGTGGGATTGGTGTACTGATCATTAAATGGAAGTATCATCAAGATTGGGTGAAAAAATGTTTGCTGAGATTTCAGGAAACTCGTAGTTTTTTGGAAGCTTGGCAACCCCTTTCAATGAAAGGGGTTCTCGTCAGTCTCTGCTTGGGGCTACTTCAATAGCACACAAACCGTAGCGATAGAACTTGGAACTACATTATTGTGCCAAGTTTCAAAGAGCTAGCACAAACCGTGTTTGATTTAGAGTTCCAACTACATGTATCCATATAGGAGAAAACAGAGTGAAACCTAAACATGAAAATGGTTACTGCAAAGGAACGGTTTAACCTAGAAGAATGAAATTTGGTGAGCCAAGGTGGATTGGTGTACTGATCATTAAATGGAAGTATCATCAAGATTGGGTGAAAAAATGTTAGCTGAGATTTCAGGAAACTCGTAGTTTTTTGGAAGCTTGGCAACCCCTTTCTATGAAAGGGATTCTCGTCAGTCTCTGCTTCGGGCTACTTCAATAGCACACAAACCATAGCGATAGAACTTGGAACTACATTATTGTGCCAAGTTTCAAAGAGCTAGCACAAACCGTGTTTGATTTAGAGTTCCAACTACATGTATCCATATAGGAGAAAACAGAGTGAAACCTAAACATGAAAATGGTTACTGCAAAGGAACGGTTTAACCTAGAAGAACGAAATTTGGTGAGCCAAGGTGGATTGGTGTACTGATCATTAAATGGAAGTATCATCAAGATTGGGTGAAAAAATGTTAGCTGAGATTTCAGTAAACTCATAGTTTTTTGGAAGCTTGGCAACCCCTCTCAATGAAAGGGATTCTCGTCAGTCTCTGCTTGGGGCTACTTCAATAGCACACAAACCATAGCGATAGAACTTGGAACTACATTATTGTGCCAAGTTTCAAAGAGCTAGCACAAACCGTGTTTGATTTAGAGTTCCAACTACATGTATCCATATAGGAGAAAACAGACTGAAACCTAAACATGAAAACGGTTACTGCAAAGGAACGGTTTAACCTAGAAGAACGAAATTTGGTGAGCCAAGTGGGAATCGTGTACTGATCACTACCTTCAAGTATCATCAAGATTGGGTGAAAAAATGTTTGCTGAGATTTCAGGAAACTCGCAGTTTTTTGGAAGCTTGGCAACCCCTTTCAATGAAAGGGATTCTCGTCAGTCTCTGCTTGGGGCTACTTCAATAGCACACAAACCATAGCGATAGAACTTGGAACTATATTATTGTGCCAGGTTTCAAAGAGCTAGCACAAACCGTGTTTGATTTAGAGTTCCAACTACATGTATCCATATAGGAGAAAACAGAGTGAAACCTAATCATGAAAAAGGTTACTGCAAAGGAACGGTTTAACCTAGAAGAACGAAATTTGGTGCGCCAAGTGGGATTCGTGTACTGATCACTACCTGCAAGTATCATCAAGATTGGGTGAAAAAATGTTTGC